>NC_058131.1:707941942-708001686 GCF_016433145.1 Gracilinanus agilis
GGAAGGAAGGAAGGAAGGAAGGAAGGAAGGAAGGAAGGAAGGAAGGAAGGAAGGAAGGAAGGAAGGAAAGAAGTAAAGAAAGAAAAGCTAGATTTTTGTTTACTTCTGTGAAATGAATGAGACTAAAAGAGAAATAGTTACAGACACAGCTATGATCAGTGTAATCCCCTGGATAAGGGCATCAGTTGAAAAAGCTCATTGGTAGCAGTCTCTCTGGGATGCTGCTCCTTGTTGAAGATATTTCCAAAAGAGAGAAAGAGTTCTTAGAAACAGAAAACATACTTTCAGATCTGTATCCAGATACCAAAAATTAGAAGCACCAGATAATGACCATATCACTGGATTTCTAGTCAGTGGTTGTAACTTTGGATCCAAGCTCTGAAGGGTGAACCTGTGTGTCTCTTGTCAAGGCATCTGTCCTTTCTGCATATCTAATTCCTTGTCTGAAAAATGAGATTGGATTCAATATCTCTGTTCTCTATGATTCTCTAATCCTGTGACTTGCCCTCTTTGGGCCCAAAGTTTTTAAACTGTAAAACAAGAAGAAAAGTCTAGATAACTACCCAAATTATTTCCAGCTACCAAGTGTTCTAATTTCGACTAGAAATGCCTTTGTCTTTGCTTTCCTTCCTTTTGTTTCCATCTCTAAATCTTATGACCCCACCAATGATCTCTGGGACCAACATAACCTAGATATAACTCAGCCCTGCCCTCCAGCACTGTCCCAGAGTTTTTTCCTTGATGCCACTTTACTATTCATTTGTGGGAGTATGCTACCCTATTTCCTGCCCTGCTTATCCCTTTCCCTCACTTAGACCCTGCCAGAACTTAACAGTGACTATGCATGTCCAGCATTAGGGCTAACTGTTGGGAAACTGAGCAAACAAAGTACTTTAAGGATCTGGATCTTGCCGTGTAGACTGCCAAAAACAGCTCATATTTATTTTTTAAATGTAATGTTCTATTTTTTCCCCATTTACATGTAAAAGTAATGTTTAATATTTGTTTCCTAAAATTTGGAGTTCTAAATTCTCTCCTTTCCTCCTTTCTTTTCTCCCTTCCCCTCCCTAAGATTGTAAGCAATTTGATCTAGGTTATACTTGGGTGAACACGTAAAACATTTAGTCATGTTGTGGAAGAAGACTCACAAGAAAACTTGAAGAAAACAAATGAAAATAGTGTGCTTTGATCTGCATTCAGACTCTAGAAGGTCTTTCTGTCGAGGTGGATAGCATTTTTTGACAAGAGTCTTTTGGAATTGTCTCGTATCATATTGTTGAGAACAGCTAAACCATTCACAGTTGATCATCATGCAATATTGTGGTTATATAATGTTCTCTTGGTCCTACTCACTTCACTTTGCATCAGTTCATTCAAGTCTTCCCAGATTTTTCTAAAATTGCTCTGCTCATAATTTCTTATAATGTAATATCCCTTTACAATCATACTCTTTAAACTTGTTCAGTCATTCCCCAATTGATGGATGTCCCCTCAATATCAAATTCTTTGCTTCAACAAAAAAGAGCTATGATAAATATTTTTGAACAATTAGATCGTTTTCCCTTCTTTTAAATCTCTTTGGGATACAGACGTATTCATGATATTGCTAAATGAAAGAGTATGCACAGTTTTAAAGCCCTTTGAGCATAGTTCCAAATGATTATCCAGAGTAGTTGGATCAGTTAACAACTCTACCAGTAATGCCAGTGTCCCAATTTCCTCACATCTCCTTCAACATTTATTATTTCCATTTTCTGTCATATTATTCAATCTGCTAAGTAGGAGATGATTACTCAGAGTCCCTTTAATTTGCATTTCTCAAATTGATAGTGATTTAAAACATTTTCACATGACTATTGTTAGCTTTGATTTCTTCTTTTGAAAATGACCTATTCATATCCTTTGATCATATTTATCTATTGAAGAATGACTTGTATTCTTATAAATTTGACTCACTTCTCTATATATTTGAGAAATGAGAACTTTATCAAGAGTTCAATCCAGGTTTCCTCATTACAGGTCTAGAAGACTTTACACTATGTAATTATTATCTCCTCTCTAGTAACACAACCACATATCCCATGTCTTTCAGATTGCTTCCCCAGTTGCAAAATGTCAATTCTGCTCTCCTCAAATCTCTCAATTAGGTATACTTTTGCCTTCTCATAAGCCATCATCCAGGTTCCAGCTCTCATCACAGCCCCAAGACTACTTCAATAACCTAATTTGTCTACCTGGCTCAAGTCTCTCCATTCTCTAATCTATTCTCCACACAACTACAAGAGTAATCTTCCTAAAATCCAGGTGAGACCATGTCCCTTTCCTGTTCACAAAATTCCAGCAGCTCCCTATTACATAAAGTATCAAAATTAAATTCCTTTGTTTGTTTGGCTATCTTACTCTATATTATTTCCTTTCCTACCTTTTAAGGTCCAGACATTTTTTCTGAGCGTTCTCTCTCTCTCTCTCTCTCTCTCATTTCTGTGCTTTCCCACAGGAATCTTATACCTGGAATGTTGTCCCTTCTTACATCTCCCTCTTAGAATCCTTGGTTGTGTTCTTTCTCCATCCTGTCCAACTCTGTGTGACCCCTTTGGAATTTTCTTGGCAAAGACACTGGAATGGTTTTGCAAGAATTTATTTTTATATACTATTTTAATTTCTATATATAAGGGTCAATGAGAATTTCTGTGTATTCATATGTCTGGGCTTTCTGTCTGAGAATTCCATCCAGTCTACTGCTTTGCTCATTTTCTTTGTCCTTAGGAATTCCAATGGACGCCTTCCCTTTCACAAGAGTTTGCTTAATAGAAAGGAGAGACAAGGATTCTCTTCTTGCCTAAATGACAACTGTGACAACCATTATCTCTTGGTCTGGGGAGGGATGAGGGTTTACTGGACCCACGCCTCCTAACTGGCCCTTTATCAATTAGAGATGTCTTGGGATGTTTAAGGGAGGGGCTGAATAATGGGCTCCTAAAATCATATTTATAAATGTGCCTTAAGGTTTCTCAAGGGCTTTCATCCCGAAGGCACTGACCTGCTAATCTATTGATTATAATGCTAGTCTGATCAATAAATTGATAGTCTTACTCATAAATCAATCTCTCAAAACAATTTTAGTCATAACAGTTAGCCACTTCTTTCTCTACCTTATTTTACACATGAGGAAACTGAGGCAAATGAGATTAAATAACTTAGCCAAGGACACACAACTAGTTATTGTTTGAGGCTAGATTTGAACTCATGAAGATGTCTTCTTGATTCCAAGCCTAGTTCTCTAACTACAGGGCCACCCAATGGCACCTCATCCTGGTTTCTTTCAAAGATCAATTCAAATATTATCTTCTACATGGGTCTTTCTTTATCTTTCCAACTTGTTCCTCAGGTCCTAGTGCCCTCACTCCCCAAACTCCCCATATATATACTATTTAAGTTTATCTGTACATATCTTGTCTCCCCAAAGACAACATATGCTCCTTAAGTGCAGGGATTGTTTCATTTTTATCGAATGAGATAATACTTGTAAGGTGCTAGTAGCTGCTTAATAAATGCTCGTTCCCTTCATTCCTAGAACATCGCCTTGAACATAATAGCTGCCTAATAATTACTTGTGCATTGATGCCAGAGACTGATCTCATTTCTTAGTTAATAAACATATATAATAAATAAACAAACACAATAGTCAAATAATAATGGTCTTTGTTAATAAATATTCATTAAGTATTTATTGCACATATTATTAAATAGCTTTATCGAGTGTTCTAAATGCCAACTCGGTGTTAAGTTCCAGAGCTACGATGAAGGGCAAAAGACGGTTCCTGCTTCACAATCTAACAGAAAAGAAAATATTCAACCAAGCACTTACAACCAAGCTATAGGAATGATCATTTGGAACCAATCAGCAGAGGGGAAATGCTTGCATTAAAGGGTGGCTGGAAAGACCTCTTATTGAAGGAGGGATTTTCCCTGGACCTTAAAGCAGCAGGGAATCCAGAAAGCAAGGATGAGGAAGGAGAGTGGTCCAGGTATGGGGAACAGCAGTGAAAATACCTGGAATTAGGAGATGCAATTTTTTATCTGAGGAAGAGCTACTTCCCCTCCACACACCCGTACACATACACACATGCACCCCAGGTGCCTAGCAAAATGCAGCAAACATTAATTCATGCCTATTAAATATTTGATGATTGATTGATTGAGAGCAGGGACTGTTTTATTTCTGTCTTTGTTTCCCCAATCCTGTTAGGTTCATAATAAAGGTTTGTTGATTGATTGATTGATTGTTCAAACTAGAAGTTCTCCCCAGCTGGCTTTGGCCTTCCTCCTGCATCCTCCCAGCATCCTCCCCAGCTCTAACTGACAGCAGTCCTGTCTGAGAGCAGGTCAGGCTCTCTCCTGGTGAAAGGTCCACACAGAGCCCGTGGCTACAGAGGTGGCCATGTCTGAGATCGGGAATGTGGCCGGTTACTCTGCCAGCATGTGCCAAGGTCTTTGGTTTTTCTGGCACATGTCAAATCAAGGAAACGTTCCCAGGCCATCATGACAGCCAGAGATAAGTGTCCTTCCCAGTGAAGGCTGAATTAGGAAAAGTTGGCCAGTTATACCCAAATCAGAACAACTCTCTTTGGAGAGATCATGCCTAAAGCCAATGAGATGAATCCTACCTTTTATGAAAAGTTCCTGGAGAAGAACAAGAAGAACAACAGTAATCCACTAGGGAGCCAATGTACTGAGGCAGGAGGGTTGGGCTGTTTTTTTTTTCAGCTGCATCGATTCAAATATCAAAACTAAAAATACCAGGAAGAAGAGGACGTGTGAAACACTGAGGGCCAACTCTTTCCCTGCTGCTGACAGTAGGGGGGACAGGACTCTCCGGGAATCAAAGTTTTTCATTCAACACAGCCCTTTTGATTTGGAGGGGACACAAAGCAGCATCCGTTTTTGCTCGTGATACAGCCCTGCAGCCAAGCGTCGTTCACACAAGTCTCCTTCCCAGGGCCAACAAGCGCTTGTATTTCATCATCTTGAAAATGAGAGGGGAAGGCAAGTCCTTTCAGGGCTAAACGGGCTATTCGATCATTGGTGTGGGTTTGGCATTTGGAAATCATCACATACTTTGCTATTTCCTACACTTCTCACCATGTGTGTGATCATCGTAGAGGAGTCTGTCATATTCTATTTTCACCCAATAAATCACAATTCGAGGATTAAATATCTTATGTGTAGCAATTAACAAAGGACTTTGATCTCTTCCAAAATCATTAAGAAAGCTGCCAAAATATAATGATAGCACACACTTGGCTATAGTCAAATAAGTGCATTCCCCAGGAGAGAGAGAGGAGAGGACAGGAATGCAAGAAAGAGGGAGAGAGAGAGAGAGAGAGAGAGAGAGAGAGAGAGAGAGAGAGAGAGAGAGAGAGAGCAAGACAGACAGACAGATAGAGGGATAGAGACAGAGACTGAGGTAGAGACAGAGGGGAAAGAGGGAGGGAGAAAGAGAAGAAGAGGAGGAGAAGACAAGGAAAACAAGAGAGGGAGACAGAGGGAGGAAAAGAAAGAGAAAAAGAGAGAAAGAGATTTGGAGGGAGAGAAAGATTAAAAGAGAGAAAGTGATAAAAGAGAGCAAGAGGGAGAAGTAGGTGGCTCAGTGGATAGAGAATCAAGCTTAAAGATGGATTCAAATCTGGCCTCAGATACTCTTAGTTGGGTGACCCTGGGCAAGTCACAACCCCAATTGCTTAGCCTTTATTGTTCTTCTGCCTTGGAACCAATATTTAGTATTGATTCTAAGACAGAAGGTAAGAGTTGGAGAGACAGAGAAAGAGAGAGAAAGAGAGAGAAAGAGAGAGAGAGAGAGAGAGAGAGAGAGAGAGAGAGAGAGAGAGAGAGAGAGAGAGAGAAAGACAGAGACAGAGACAGAGAGACAGAGACAGAGACAGAGACAGAGGAAGGGAGGGATGGAGGAAAGGGAGATCTCCTTGCCTCAAATATTTCTCCTCTCCACTCCATCCCATTTATTATTCAGCTGCTAAAGGGATTTTCCTTAAACATAAATCTGGACCTGCCACTTGCCCAGTAAACTCGGTTGGTTCCTGATTGTGTCTATGATAAAACAGAAACTCTTCAGTTTGGCTTTGAAAACCCTCCCCACCCTGTTCTCCACTTACCTTTCCAACCTCATTATATGAGTCCCTTTCCCAAACTCTTTAGCCCAGCCAGACTGGTCATTTGTGCTTTGTCCCATTTAGCACCACATTTCCATATAAGTGACTCTCCCTTATGGCTGGAATAGTCTTCCTTCTCACTTCTTCCTCCAAGAATCTCTTACTTCTTTCTTCTAGATTTAGCTCAAACACCATCTTCTACATGAAACACTTCTTGCCCTCCTCTCTCCCGCTCCCATACAGACACAGATGCTGGGGTTTTCCCTCCCACCCACCCTGAATTTATACATTTTTTTTAATTTTGCACACACACACACACACACACACACACACACACACACACGTTGTCTCTGAAGTGTTTTCTTTGTGTCCTTGCTTTCCCCAGCATCAGCACACTGCCTGGGACAGAGCAGGTGTTTAATAAATTCCTCCTGACTAATGGATCAATCAGTTCATTCTGGGAACAGTAATCCGACAGACACTTCTCTTCCTAGAAAGGGCAGGTTGGTCTGTTGCTCCATATCTCCATTCACCTCCCCTGTAACTGTCCAGACTCTCCTCTGCCATCTTTTCCTATTAGAATGGAAGCTCCTTGAGGACTTTCTTGTGGTTATTGTTTGTTTTGTATTTATGCCACTTATCACAGTGCCTGGCACTAGATAAATGATCTTTCTTCCATCCATAACTAGGAGGCATTCTATTTGGAGCTATTATGTTTCACTGAGTATGACCTAATGACGGGTTTTCTATCTGTTGTCTAAGTAGGAGCCAGTCAACCCTGGAGAGGCTCCTCTCCAGTTTAGCCACCAGAAACTCTATTTTCAGGCACAGTTGGGCTGCTTGCTGGAGCATCCAGGCTGGTGGAACCATCACAGGCCACTGAATCCCCCACATATTGAAGCCCATGCTATCTTGTCAGCTTGGAGCCATGCGCCCACCTCTCGAGAGCCTTTGGGTTCTTCGTTCTGCCATTGTGTATCACCTATGATAAAGTCCCAGCCCACTGGAGCTACCTACCTCCTAGGCTGCCAAATCTTAATGACCGTACCTGGGCAGTCTCTTTTCCATGTCTCCGAGCCTCTCTCTTTTCTCTCCCACCATCTGGATCTGTTACCATCCACCTGAAGTTCTCTGGTACTCTCCTAGAAGATCATAGGCTGGAGCAGACCTTAGATGTTCACTAGTAGAAGTCAACTCGCTTTGGAGGCAGTTTCCTTAACGAACTCCCTGTCCCATTTTCCAGAGTCGCTATCCAGACTTCCTCTTCTTCTTTCTTCCTTGTCCCTTACTATATTAGGAAAAAGAGCAATTCTGCTGGAACTCCCTTCTCTCTCTTATTCTGTGATGCAAAACCCCCTCAGGATTGGTCCCCAGGTCTTTCTTTCTCCTTCCTTCCATTCTCGCTAGACTGGAACTCGGTAGAATTGAAAGGGAGAGATTCAAGGAAGGATACCAATTAGGAGGCTATTACAATAGTCCAGGTGAGAGGTGATTAAGGCCTGAACTTGGGTCATGGCCCGGTGAGTAGAGAGAAAGGAAAATGTATATGAGATGTGAGGAGCGAAACCCCAAGAGCTGGACGTTGATTAGCTATGTCGGGATAATGAGCAGGAGAAGTCAAGGATGATGCCAAGGTTACCACCTCGGGAAACTGGAAAGATAACGTACACAGCATCCCTCTCATGCTGTCTAGAATACTTTTATTTAATGGCATTAACAAAGTTTTTGTCTGATAAAAACTTTATTCTATCTGTATTCCTAGTAGTTCAACAAACACTAAATATAAAAAGCAGCCAAATGGCATAATGGACTAAGAGTTGGAGCAACTGAATTCAAATCCCGCCCTAAACTCTTACTAACTGTGTGATGCTAGGCTTGAATCACTCAGCCTCAGTTGTTTCATCTATAAAATGGAAAGGAAAATTGCATTTATCTTCCAGGATTGTTGTGAAGATGAAATGAGATCATATATATAAAAGCTTTACAAATCTTATTGTGCTATATTAATGTTATTTATTATTGTTTTATTTATTTATTATTTATTATTGTTAAGAGAAGAATAGTAGGATAGTGACTCTTCTCCAGATGAAAAGATTAAAATGATAATGATACTTCACAAAGGCACTTTACTCACACTGGCTCATTTAATCTTCACCGCAACCTAATGAAGGAAATACCGGCTCATTCATGTCTACACCACTATGAAGCGTCAAAGGGAACTGTGATGGAGAATGCCCATTTTCTAGATTAGAAGGGCATTCAAATACAAAAGGAAATGTGATTTTTGTCCATGTTAGAACACCCTCCACTGAGGGAGATCTATTTCTTTTCTGATTTTGTACAGGTAAGAGAGTCTGAGTGACTTTTGCTAACGTCAGGGATGGGATTCGAATCCAGGTCTTACTGACTCCAAGATTGGTCCCATGCCCCAGAAACATAACTAAGGAAGGAGGACTAGAGTTTTGTACTAGGGTGCTGAAATGTAGAAGGTGCTGAGGACACTCTTCTCTATTCAGTTTTCCCCACAGGTGAGCTCACTCCTTCCCCTGCCCATCATCTCCCCTTCCCCTGCCTCCTAGATGCCACAATTCACAACTACCCCCTTTATTATATATATGCAATATAATATAACATATTATATTACATCATCATATATTTATGCATTGTCTCTAGATGAAAAGTGACTAGCAGTCAAGAGAAAAATAATGATAAAGCCCCTTTGTACAACGCCAAGGAAACTGAAATGCGGAGGAATCAATAATTCGAAACAGGAGCAGGACTGAAGCCCCAGATCAGTGCTTCCACCTCTGGTCATTCTACTTATTTTGAACACACATTGCAAAGAAAACTACTGTTAGCCGGCTTCCCATTATCCCTTCACAATAAAACCTAATAAATGCTCAGCCAGCCAGCGTGAGGATGGGCAAGATAAGCACATGCTACATCAGACAGAAATACTGCTTTGCTTTCTCCGGCAGACTTGACACAGCTAAGCTAATTTGAACTTGAAACAAGTGTTTTTATTCCTTGCAGTCAGAAAGCCCCTCAGCATGGGAGGCAGGGATGGTAGATGGCCTCTGCTTGGGCACGTGTGCATGTGCGTGTGTGTGCGTGTGTGTGTTTAAAGGCAGCTGCAGTCAGCCACTGACATCCCTCTCCTCTTGCTCCACTCAGGCTGAAGACCATCCAGGCGGCCGCTAATGAGTGCCGGGCTCCTACTTCCGATCAAAGCAGAATTTTTCTTGAATTAATTGAGTCCAGAATCCCTGCCCTTGTCCTCAAGGTCTGCAGACCCCAGAGCGTTGGGACACAGCCATGGGGGGGATGATAGGAGCCCCGGATGCTACGGTGGCTGCTGATTCTTTTCATCAAGAAAATAGCCCCCTTGATTACCTTTCCTGGTTTCCTGCATCTCTCAGCCTCTCCCCTTGCCCATCCCCTAGCCCTTCCTCTCTAAACAATAGCAATCTCCTTATATAATTCATTAAAAAAATATACTTTATGTTCTGTGGTTATTCCTGCCCTCTGCTGGATGGAATGTGCCAGCCAGCACATGCCACATTCTGAAGACAGGTCCAAGGATGATGGCTCCTATGATGCTCTGACTGAGAATCTGGGTGACGTTTACATTCAGAAGTCCTTCATTTCATCCCTCAGGTATACGGAGGTGTTGGGCTGCGAGGTAGGTGGACTGCAGCTAGATTGCTTGGGGGACTTGATGTTGGCAGAGATCCGAGTTCAAATCCCTCCTCAGATGCTTGTCTAGTCTCCCTTTCTGAGCTGAAATTTCCTTATCTGTGACCTGTGGTGATCCCAGCATCTGCCTCACAGGGTTGTTCACGGTCTTGTTCATATGAGATAATTAATGCAAACTCAAAAAGGTTGTTATTATTCTGTTGTTATTATCCCAGCTACCATCATATCTCAGGTGCATCATTTTTATTGGACTCACAGAAAATGGTTACGTTATTATTCATATTAATAGCCAGACTATATAGAATGCCTCAAAGTTTGCAAAGCACTCTCCATACATAGGTTGGCATATTTGGTCCTCATTACAATCCTGGGAAGAAGATACTACCATTATCTCCATTTGACAGATGAGGAAACTGAGGCAAAGAGAGATGAAGGGACTTTCCCAAGGTCTAATGTCTAAGATATTTAGAATTTTTTATTTTTTATATTTTTTAATAATTTATAGTAAATTTTATTGTTTATTATTTTTATTTTGTGATTTTATAATTTTTAATAGTAAGTCATAGCCTCCCAGTGATGCAACCAAATGAAAGATAGAGGGGGCAATATTAGATCCTAACATGTTTATTGTCTGTTGACATTTTAAAAAGAAATCAAAATAGAAAGGCAATGGAATTTTTAAGGGTTTTTGCCAAGAGCTAGTCTCTCTGGCATATATGAATATGAAACAGGGGGAAGTTAGGTGGTTCAGTGGATTGAGCGTCAGGCCTCAAGATGAGAGGTCTCAGACTTCAGAGACTTCATAACTGTGTGACTCTGGGCAAGTCACTTAACCATCATTGCCAAGTCCTTACTGTTCTGCCTTGGGACCAATAAGCAGTATTGATTCTAAGATGGAAGGTAGGGGTTTTAAAAATATGATATAGGATTCTATATTGGATATAACTCTAGAGAATACTTTGCCTTTTGAGTTAAAATATTCTTCCTATGATCTCATTAGAATGAATGCTCTTTGAAGGCAATGACTTTGTATTTAGAGTATTCTTTTCATTAATTATCCATAAATATTATTATTTATTGTATTATTCTTTATATCTACATTCCCAGTGCCTAGTACGGTGTCAAGCATTTTATATATATATATATATATATAATTTTCATTGAATTGAACAAAACAGACAACTATATGTTCACTAGAGTTATTTACCCTGTTATGAGAATTCAAAAAGAAGAGGCATTCCCCAATACTGAAGAGACCCTCCAGGAGTTACCATTTGCAGATCTGTAGTAAAAATGCATCAATTAGACAACAAACATTTATGAAATGCCTACCATGTGCCAGACCATGCTAAGCACTAAGAATGAAAGGAATTATGCTAAAGAAAGTATGGTGGGCAAAGAGCAAAACAGTCTCTGACTTTGAGAAGCTGACCTTCTCCCGAGAGAGAGATGGCATGTGCAGATAGAAATAAATACAGAATAAGAATAAAGAACACCAATGAAAAATAACCATGACATAGTTTCATTATAGGCAGTTAGAGAAGGAGGAAAGGAGAAAAGTGGTGAAATCAGGAAAGATTCCTTGAAGAGAGTAATGCTTGAGCTGTGACTTGGAGGACATGAAGGATTCTATGCAAGAGAGAAGTGAGAAAGGAGAGTCTTTCAGGAATGGGGGACAATGGAGAATGGGGTGCCCTATGCAAGGGGCATAGAAGTCAATGGGATTGGATCACAGAGTTCAGGCATGGGAAGAATGGATGAGGAAGCCTCAAAACACTTCAAGACCTTCTTGGTGAGACCCATTGTCACTTTAAAGAAATTCACTTTATCATCCACACTGGAAACTCAAAGTGGATGAAGAATACTCACCAGGTAGTCTGTTGAGTTAATCCAGCAGTGTCTGTACCTTTGGGGAGTTCTAAAGATACAACATGAGCCAAATAGAAAGAAGTCCAGCTGCATCAGTTTAGATTAGATTAGTTAAGCCCCCTTTAGACTGTGAGCTCCCTTCAGATGCTCAGCCACTTAAGATCAGGAATTGTCTTCCATCTCTTTTTACATACCTGGCACTTAGCACCTAGAAGGTGCTTAATAAAGGTTAATTGGTTAAATTGGGTTGGATTGTGTTGGGGAAACTGGGCAGCATCCCCAAGAATCCCAAGCTGTTTACTGTCCTCAAAACCCTTATTGTGACCCTAAGACTCTTCTAAGATTATGATGGGGTTGTGAATGATGAATTAATTCAATCTCAGGAGTACCAGAATTTTGAGGGGTCCAAAAAAGGAATGGAAGAAGAAGCATGGATGGGCATATATTGCCCAGAAGTTATAAGCCCAAAGTGGGGTAAAGTATTTTAGAAAATGAACGGTTAGGGGGGATTTGACCTGAAGAGAATAAGACAAAAGAGCTGGCTTGGTGCTGAGTATACATAAAAGAATCAGAGGAAGCCCCAAGAACATCAAATAGTTGCTCTGTGAAGGATTTAATAAACATAGTATTAAGAATCCCTGAAAGACAAAAAGCTCTAAATCAGTGATTCCCAAAGTGGGCGCCACCGCCCCCTGGTGGGTGCTGCAGTGATCCAGGAGGTTGGTGATGGCCACATTTTTTTTGTATTACATTCTATTCTGAGTTCAATCAATAGTTTCATAATTTCCAGGGGATGCTAAGTAATATTTTTTCTGGAAAGGGGCGGTAGGCCAAAAAGTTTGGGAACCACTGCTCTAAATGATTCCCCAACAGATGCACCAGTCACTTCTTGGATTTGAATATAATTGAATTGAATATAATTGAATTGAATATAATTGAATTGAATATAATTGAATTGAATATAAAGGATCATGAAGAGGGCAGTTGGATGGCTCAGTGAATTGAAAGCCAGGCCTAGAGATGGGAGGTCCTGGGTTCAAATATCTCCTCAAACATTTGCTAGCTGTGTGATCCTGTGCAAGTCACTTAACCTCTATTGCCTAGCCTTTACCACTCTTCTGCCTTGGAACCAAAACACAGTCTTGAGTCTGAGATGGAAGGTAAGGGTTGTGATAAAATACTCCTGTGACATAACAAATAATAAGCAGGTTAATTTGAAAAACAAACATGGAGATCAGGAAGAGTGAAATGAGAATGGGAATCTACTTGCCAAGACAAACACAGGAATTAAATGAACACAATTATAAAACACTTTTCACACAAAGTCAGACCTAAACAATTGGAAAAATTATTAATTGCTCATGGGTAGGCTGAGCTGATATAATAAAAATGACAATTCTTCCTAAAATATGAGTGTACTCTTACAACAATGTCCAATATGGAAGTGGATTTTTGCATGGACTTTTCTTCTGCATTTGCATGACGATAATAAAAATAAAATGTAAAAATAAAGACCACAATTTAAATCTAGCTTCAGACACTTCTTAGCTGTGTGACCCTGGACGAGTCACTAAACCTCAGTTGCCTATCCCTTACTACTCTTCTGTCTTAGAACCAATATCTAGTATCAATTTGAGGAAAGAAGGTAAGGGTTCAAAAAAAAAGAATTTATATATATTTACCTCTAGAGAAAGAACCAATAAATGGAAATAAGCAAGACATTGTTTTACATATACATATATATTTGTCTAATGAGATCTTGTAACCAATCAACATGGAAACAAATAAATGTAAAATTAAAGAAAAAGAGGAAATGCAGAAGAAAAGTCCATGCCAATCTATTATAGTATAAAAAAGCAAGGTTACTGATCCTTCCCCAAGAAAGTACAATATGTCAGTGTGTCTGTCTGCCAACAAAGCAATAGGGGAAATAGATGAATCCTCATTGTTAGAAGAAAAAAATAGGGAGTGAGTCATGGCCATATTTTTTAATCCACAAAAGAATAGGCCTGTTCCTTCTCCTTTTTCCGTGTGAATTGAATTTCTGATCAGATTGTTTGAATGGGGACAACCCAGACAGTGCCAGGGAACAGATGAAATGTTTCAATCTTCCACGATTAATTTAGAAACTGGGTAAATATGTGTTCCAGGCATGTGCCTCCCCAGTTCCTTTGCTTTCTGTACTCATTCTAATTATAGTTTAGAGCACAAGGAGAAATGAAATCTCATCTAAATAGTTTGATAAATTGGGCATAGAGTAGACCACTCCTCAAATCCACTGCTGTTCTTAAAGAAGACCAATCAAGGTTTTACAGTCTAGGTTCTCATCTAAATTCCTGGAACACAGAAAGAATTAAATAAATACTTAGAATTGTGAACATTTGTTCTGCTGATCTATGCATATTTGTGAGTAGGGTTTTATTTTTGTTGTTGTCACTCGTTCGGGAGAAGCAGTGGGAGGAACAGATTATAAATGTATATAAAAATAAATTAAATTTTAAAGTTAGAAAAATAAATATTTGGTGATTGCCTGAGGAAACTGAGTCCAAGAGAAGTTGCCAAGAGATCAGAATTCCCATTGTTAAAAGTACTTAAAAGCTTATGAAGCGCTTGACTTATGAGAGCCCTATGAAATAAGACAGGTGATATTATTTCCATCATTTTACAGATAAGTAAATTGAGGCCCATCGAGAAGAGAAGAAATTATTTACCCCAATTCAAATAGGTAGTAAATAGCAGATCTCAAGGGTAAGCAAAGGTCCAGAAAAGGAAGAAAGCTCATATCAGAAGAGAAGAATCGTCCATAAACAGTCTACATGTTTCTCTGGTACAAATGTCCTACCAAGAAATTTAAAGGAAGAGCCACAATGAGTGGAGTGAGCATCATGGGAAGGATTTGTGGAAGGACAATAGACTAGATTAATTCAGAAATAGAAGCTGTTGGTGAGTAATTATCTAAATAATTAGAGGAAATGTCCAAGTTCCATTTCCCTGCTAAAGAACTTTCAAGGATTCCCTATTCCCAAAGGAAAAATTCAAACTCCTCAGCATGGCACTTGGACTATTTACCAGTCTCACTCCACCCTACTCTTCCAATCTCCTTACATGTTGTTCTGCTTTTCACACTGCATATTTTCAACCAAACTGGCCTATTGGCTGTCCCAAAACTTTATGTTCTCATCTCCCACCTCCAAACCTTTGTATGTAGCCTGTGCTTTAGAACTAAAATGTACTCCGCTGTAGCTTCCAACTCTGAAAATCCCTGCCCTCCGTTAAAGCTAGGTCCATTGTGTGTCACTCTTTCCTGAGGAGCCTTTCCTAATCTCCTTAGCTGTTAGCACACCTTCCCTCCCCCTTAAATGATTGTATACACATTTGGCTGTTTGTATGCTGCATTTCCTTAGCGGAATGTGTGATAAGCTTCTTGAGGGCAGGCAATGATGCCTTTTCTTTTTCCCTTTTTGTCTTAGTAGCCTCAGCTCAGCATTTAATCCACGTGATTCTTGGATTAAATTCGGACTGGATTGTAAGCCCTAAACAGAGGAAGAAGGGAGGCTCCAATGTCTATCACGTGAAATGTAAACGATGGTATTTCGGAGTTGGATAGTCACCAAAAAGCCATCTCCCTCCTGCCGTTCTCCTATCCACACATCATTGTAACTCCCTGACAAATAATGGACTTTTAGGAATCTCTCCAGGAATCTGCTTAATTGTTCAAATCCGTTATCTCGGAGAAAGGTCTTCTTAAGAAATAAAATGAAATCACATTGGGTAGACATACGTATGTGTATGTACACATCTCCGGATGGATGACTGGATGGACAGATGGATGGACAGATGGAATGGATGGACGTATCTAAATAGCATATTATTTTCAACATAATTGTTGCTGTTGTTCAGTCCTCCAGTCATATCTGACTCTTCATGCACGCAAATGGGTTTTCTGGGCAAATATACTGGAATGGTTTGCCATTTTCTTCTCCAGTGGATCACCGATTGATAGGCAAACAGAGGTTAAGTGACTTGTCTAAGGTCACACAGATAGGGAATTTCTGAGGCTGAATTTGAATTCAAGTCTTCCTGCTTCCAAGCCCAGCACTCTACTCTGCCACCTAGCTGCTTCACCAGAGGAGATTCCTTTGAAATGTATATTATTTTTAGCTGGAAAACATCATCCATTTGTACACAATCTTGGGAGGACCTTTAGATAATGGTTCCTATTCCTTTCTTTAAGAAATAATTTAAGAATATTTTAAAATAAACTTATTTAAGAAATAATTCCTGTTCTTATAATGTTTTAAGATTAGTGATATGTTTTTTTTTCTCCTTGTGAGGTAGGTTGATCAAATGCAGCTCCATTTTTCACAGATAAGGAAAGCTGGTCTCAGGGAAGTTAAAGAACAGTAATAATAATAATAAATGATAATAATAACAGTGACAGCAATAATAATGCATTAGCAGTTATATAGTGCTTTAAGTACCTTTAAAATTATATATTTTACCTTATCTGATCCTCCAGTAATCCTCTAAAATAAGTACTATTATTATCCATTTCATGTCTATTTTACATCTAAAGAAAGTGATGTTTAGAGTGTTCAAATCATTTGCCCAGAGACCACAAAGTCAGTAAGTATCTGATGTAGATTTTGAACTCAGATCTCACTGGTATCAGGTCTACAACTCTATTCACTCTGCCACCTAACTGCCATCACTATGAGAGTCATGGCAGTTAATAAGCATTGAAGATGAAACTGAATTCAGATCTGTTCTGGGAATATCAAAAAATGTTTTGTAAACTTTTGAAAAAAAAGAAAATAACTACACATGTGTAAGTTTAATCTGCATTGTTAACAGTTATTATTAACATTAATTAACTAACATTAATTATTAACATTATTAACATTTTCTCCACCGTTTTAAGTCTACAGTATCAACAAAACAACACACCAAGCCCTGATTTTTATTTTGGCCAATTTCTGAGGTGTAAATTAAATGAAAAATTAACAATTGGCTCTTGCTAGTGAGTAAGAGCTGGCTCCAACATACTCCTGAATGGCTCAGTGGTGCTTTAAAAATTATAAAAACAGACATTTCTATAAACTTTTACAGTTTGCAAAGCCTTTCATGTACATTATTTCTGTTATATCTCACAATAACGACCCAGTGAGGTAGATGTTCCAAGTATTGTTATTTCTATTTTACAGATGAAGAAATTGGAGCTCAGAGAAATGTAGTGACTTCTTTGTGATCACAAAGTTACTGTGTGTTGGAAGCTGAATTCGAATGAGGTTCTCTCCTGGCTCCAGGTCTGGCAGCCTTTCCATTATGCCATATCACCCTTGGGAGTTCACCCAGTCTCTTCTCTGTCTCTCTCTGCCTCTCTCTCTCTCTGTCTCTCTGTCTATCTCTGTCTCTGTCTCTTTCTCTTTCTCTCTGTCTCTTTCTCTCACTCTCTTTCTCTGTCTCTATCTCTCTTTCTCTGTGTGTCTCTGTCTCTGTCTCCATCTCTCTCTTTTTCTCTGTGTCTCTGTCTCTGTCTCTCTCTTTTTCTCTGTGTGTCTCTGTGTCTCTGTCTCTCTCTTTCTTTTTCTCTGTGTGTCTCAGTCTCTGTCTCTGTTTCTCTGTCTCTGTCTCTGTTGCTCTCCATATCTCTTTCTGTTTTTGTCTCTGAATGTTTCTATCTCTCTTTCTCTCCCCAACAGATATTTAGATCACTTCTTATGTTGGTCATCATCCAGCAAGAGAAAGTTCCTTTCTTTGGATCAAATCCCAAATCCAAGCAAGTTTCTTTCCCAGGCAGCAACTGGATAGGAAACAGTCAGAGAACAGCCGCATATTCTCTGAATTGAACTTCCTAAAGCAAGTTCACCAAATCCTCCATGTGGGTTGACCCTAACCAGATGGCCCTCCAAAAGCTCTGAAGGTCCGCGTTACCTTAGAGATGACACCCTGAATCCCACTCCTCATTTTGCAAGTGAGAAAACAGAGCCTTGGAAAAGTCGAGTCTGGTGCGAGAGCCCAGAGCACTGAAGTCTCAGATCTGGGGTTCCAGGTTATCTGCTTCCCAATTTAGTATCTAGACTAGTGCTGTGCTGATGGGAGGCGTTGACTTCCCTCGTCCTCTCCAGCTTCCTCTCTTCTATTCCTCACCCCCAAATCCCACACCTACCCCCAGTTTTAGTCCTCCTCTGTTCTGAATTCTATGGCCCAAAGAACTATCTCTCCCACATTTACTCACAAGATCTGAGTATAACAAAATAACATTCATAATAAGATAATGCTAGAAGATGGTCATTATCGCTTCCATGGCGACTGGATGTGGATGATGATCTATTATCATCATAGTATAGTTGAGAATAGGTAGAACTTTGGAGCTGGAAGGATCTACATCAAACCTTTCTGACTTTCAGTTTCTTATCTGAAAAATGGGAATAAAGTGTTTTCTGGGGTTATTTGAGGCCCATGTGAGTTTCCATTTAATCAATCATTTGCCAAGCATTTTCAAGACAATACAAAAAAAAACCCACAATGCAATAGTCATTGCCCTTAAAGAGCTTCCATTCTAGTAGCGAGGGGATGGATATAACATGTACACAAGTTAATTCAAAGATGATAACTGGGGAACCTAGAAAGGCATGAAAGCAGGAAATACATAGGAAAGATAAAAAAAAAAACTTTGAGTGGAATAGAGTGGACCAAAGTACATTGCAGGGATAATAATAATAATGAACAATAATAATGAATAAAGTAACAGAGACATATGGAAACCAGAGTGTGGAAGGCTTTAAATGCCAAGCCAAGAAATTTCCATTTTTTTTCCTAGAGACAATAGGGAGCTATTGAAGATTTTAATGAGTGGGAGAGATGGAAGATCTGTGTTTTAGGAGTTTTAGCTTCTCAGCTGAGCAGAACATGAAGTAAAGAGAAGAACAGAGACCAACTAGAAGACTATTGCAGTACTCAGAGTTGGATACCACTGGACTAGATGACCTCCAGGGTACCTTCTAACTCTAAGTTGATGTTACAATGAGTCTTAGAAAGGGAAAAGTTGAGGTTGGGGAGGGCAGGAGCAAAGGGATCTCTTGGCCTTGTTCTCTTCCCCGTCCAGCACCCTTTCCAGTACCCCCTGCCCTTCCTATATACAGGCAGAAAGGAGCCAGGGTAGAGGAGAGATCCAGTATCCACACGCTGGTCCATTGCTACATCTTCCACTGGCCATCCCAGGCTGATCAGAAAACCTCCCCCTCCACTCATGCTGCTTAAGAAAACCAAGGAAAGAGAGGAGGTTTAAGGTGATTTTCCACTCAGTTGGAAAAGGGGACTGAGAGAAAATTATTCATCAGAACGTGTTCTCAAACTGTGAGACTTTGGGAACGTTTCCAGTATTCATTAGCTCTTGGGCTCACACTTCCACCTGGGTGCTGAAGTGCTACTTTGTCAAAAGCAAAAGGATGAAATACAGAAAATCACTCCTTCTCTTCATTTGTTCATCAATTTGTTTTCTTCCAATTGAAGAAAACAAGATGAGTAAATCATGTGTCTCGAGCTGACTTCAAAGGCCATCCCCTTTTTTTTACAGCTGAGGAAACTGAGGCCCACAGACATGATTTCCTCAGGATCACCCAGGTTATAATTGGCAGAGCTGAGATTTTGAATTCTGAGCTCTTGATGTCTTATACATTGCTCTGGCCACTGTACCACCCTCCCTCTTAAGTTCTCTAATCCCCAGTAATCCTTCCCTAAACACACACACACAAACACACACACACACACACACACACACACACACACACACACACACACAATCCTGAAACCACTGTTCTTTGGGATCTTTTTTTCAAAGAGGAATCTTGTTACAATCCCTTTTGAGAATTTGAAAGAAGCAGAGTTCTTAGTATTGTTCTCCTAAGACCATAGATCTAGTGTTAGAAGAAATCTGAGATCTCATTTTACAAATGAAGAAACTGAGGACTAGGAAAAGTCAGTGACTTGTGCAAGCTTATGCAGTGGGCAAGGGTTTAGGATTTGAAACCAGGGTCTTGGACTCCAGAACCAGTACTTATTCCATTGGAGCAATCTTTACTATGGATAACGAGCAAATAGTTTGGTTTGGGTTTGGTTTGGTTTAGGGCAGGACATTAGATTTGTTCTTTCCAGGTTCTCAAAGCTCTTTATAGTTGGGGGTGGGGACATTGCAGCAAGGGAAGTAAGGGGGTGCAAAGAGAATGTAACACGAGGGTCCCCCATCCCCTGAGAGAACAGAGAGGACACGAGTCAAAGGGGAGCAGGAAATCCAAGGAGCGAAAGAAGGTAGAGAATGGGGAAGAGATTATGGAAGAAGTTAGAAGGGGCCCTAGAAGGATGGGATGAGTGTGTGAGCCTGGAAGAGGTGGTAGAATATGAAGAAAAACAGCTGAAAATGGGACAAAAAGGCAAGCAGAGTAACTGAGGGACCCTTCCACTGCAGGTCCACTTCCCTTAAATAAGCCAGTGAACAAGGAAGAGGAGACAGAGACTGACTCCCCAAGGATCTTCTGTGCAGGACCAGTGCTAGAGATCAGAGAGTAGTTCTTTCTCTTCCCTCATTTTAGAAGAAGAAAGGTGGTGTGGTTGAGTGGATAGAGCCCCTGAGCTAGAACAGAGCTGGGACTGAGCCCTGTGGGGACTGTATGTCCTTAAACAAGCCACTTGGTCTTCACATGTCCTAGACAAGCCTCAAAGACTACTAGTTCCTGCAAAGCTACTGAATGGCATAGATAAAGGCAGCTCCCTCAATCCAGTTCCAAATTTTAAAAGATCTTAGATAGAAAGAAGACTTTAGTCCCCTGGGCAGGCTGATAATAGTCTTCATGTGGAAGAGTGGAAAGATTGATAGCTTTGGAGCCACAGGACCTGGGTTCAAATCCTACCTTTGGTATTTTCTATCTCTACGACCAAAAGGAAGTTTCTTAACCACTATAGACCTTAGCTTGTCATCGGTAAAATAGCTCATCTTTACGACTCCTTCCAGCTAAGTCTATGATCCTTTGATGTCTCAGGCTGAACAATATTTCCATTTTTCCCTTTTCTTTCCCAACATTTAAAGATTTTTCTTTAGGTTACGGACACCCAAAGTCCCCCTCTCACCATTCACCGGCAACAAAGCCAAGTTATTAAGTAACCAAAAGGATGCATTCCCCATCCCGCCATTTTCCCGAGGCCCCACGGCCATATTAGGCGTTGGGTCAGCTCTCGCTTTTCCCTTCTCGGGGCTGGCTCTATCAGCCCAACAGGACCCATTCCTCCAAGATGACCAAGACCTTCTCTGTGCTGATGGAGCAAATCAGAGCCTCTGGGGCGGCTCCTAATAAGCGCCGGGCAGCAGCCTTTTCTCACAGGCAACATCAACGGAGACAACTCTGAATTTTGCCAGGTTTGTGCTTTGAAAGTTTCTGTTGTTCCCTCCTTCTGTCAACTCGCTCACACACATTTCAGAACAGCTGTTCTCCACGGCAGCTTCCTGCACACCTGGCAAGAGCAGGCTCCGGCAGTGGTGTCACTGCAGAGGTGACGACGAAAGAGGAGCCCGTCGGGGAGGAGCTGAGGACCCCCGAGCCCACCATCAGGGTCCGCTTGGAACTCTGCACACTGGAGCGGACGACCTTCCCAAGAAGACGGCTTCCTGTGCTCTTCCGCTTTGTCTAGGACTAATTCAGTCTTTAATTCATGATTGTGTCTTTTCTTCTTGCTTTTGTCTCTCTTCCTTCCCTCATTCTCCTCGACGTTCCAGACATACTCTTCCCCATCTAGGACACTGTACCTCCCACCTCCAGACCTTTGCCTGGGAGCTACCATCCCTTGTTGCTTCTATTTTGTAGACTCCCTAGTTTCCTTTAAAACCAAGCTCTGGTGCCACCTCTCACAAAAGGCTTTTTCTAAGCCTCACCATTATTATTCCTTTGCCTCTCCAAAAAAAATTGGGAATTGGGAAGTTACTTCATGTGTGTATTTTAAAGTGTTTCTCTGGAGGGGCAGCTGGGTAGCTCAGTGGATTGAGAGCCAGACCTAGAGATGGGAGGTCCTAATTTCAAATCTGCCCTCAGACACTTCCCAGCTGTGTGACCCTGGGCAAGTCACTTGACCACCATTGCCCACCTTTACCACTCTTCTGCCTTGGAGCCAATACATACTATTGACTCCAAGATGGAAGATGAGGAGAAGTTGGAGAGAGAATTTAGAGAGCTTTGAATGCCACTCTAAGGAATTCATGCTTATGGCAAGAAACACTGCCATGATGATTGTTTTTCATGTTTATAGAGCACTTTAAGGTTTACAAAGCACCTTAGAGACATTATCTTATTTGATTTTCTCAAACCTGCCTGCTAAGGGCTCTCATTATTTCCATTTTACAGAAAAGAAAAGTGAGGTTCAAGGGAAATAGACAACTTAGTAATAGCAACACTGTCTATTTATATAGTAATTTTTGTATTTATATATACATATATACATATATATATATAATTGCCTTTGATGCTCACAACATCCTTGGTAAGATGAGGAAACTGAGCCCTTCTTAGGAGCCAGGCACTCTGCTAATCATTGGGCTCCAAGGAAAGACAAAAATAGTTCCTGCCTTCCAGGAACTTACTGTCTAAGGGCAGTTATTTGGTTGTTTTAGTCCTGTCCAGCTCACCATGGGAAGTTTTCTTGGCAAAGTTGCTGGAGGTTTTCTTAGCAAAGATATTAGAGTGGTTTGCCATTTCCTTCTCCAGCTCATTTTAGAGATGAGGAAACGGAGGCAAACAAGGTCAAATGACTTGTCCAGGGTCACTCAGCTGGTCAGTGTTGAACTTGGGAAGATGAGTCTTCTTAACTCTGAGCTGGCCACTCTCTCTGCTGCACCATCCACTCCTCTTTCTAGTTGGAGAGGGAATGCAAGTCATGCATCTCCCAGAGACGAATTCTGGGATGAAGAATGTTATGAATAAAGCAACAGCAGTTATCCTGAGCCCAGAGCGAGTGTCTGGGAGCCAAATGCCTCCGAGGGTCGCCTCCTTCCTCCACTTTGCCTGTTTAGGAGGGAGGATGTCCTAGCCGAGAGACAGTGCCCCACACGTGGACATCCAGAGGCTGCCTTAATGATACGGATGGGTCTGAGCAAGGTTAGCCGTGGAAGCCACAGAACAATAGGGATTCTTTCAGCTTTCGCAAGGCTCGTGCCAACTATAGATTTATTCCGATTTGATTTGATGAGCAAAGGAATAGCTTCAGAGAAATGAATAAGGGGGGGGGGGCATGTGTTTATATAACTGTGAATTGATGAGACAGCTGGAATATGTAACACGCTTTTAAAAAAATAACAGGGAAAAAATTCTTGGTGTGAGCAATTTACACTCGGGATGCCTGATCTGTCTCTGGCATACAGGGAGAAGCGAAGGGTTCCGTGGGTTCTACCTTGATTAAAAGGACCCTGTGAAGAGAAGGGATGTGCTGGACTGGCCAAGAAGTCTGGGGAGAGGGGAGGATGCAGGAGATCACTTCCCAATGGGCCTGGGAGGGGGGGCTGGTCTCAATACCTGACAAAGCACAAGGATAAACAAGCATCTGTGCCCTGCTCTATCTGGACATCTCTGTTTAGGGTCCTGCCTGAGCTGTGGGCCAAGCAAGTGGGATGAGAGCCATTAAGCCCTGTCCCTGGGGCCGTGCAAGCTTCAATAAGCAGACCTTTATGATGGGGAGGCAACAGGACCCGAGTGGCGAAATCCTTCTAGGATCATGGCAGAACTTTTCCAGATTAGTTATGAATATAATGTTTAATCATTGTTTTCTGACATTTTTTCTCTTTCCTCCTTAATCTTCTGGAAAATGATATGAAATTATATTAAATAAAATGACTCAAAATTTAAAAAAATAGAATCACGGTGGAGGGATTTAGAGCAGTGATTCCCAAAGTGGGCACCATCGCCCCCTGGTGGGTGCTGCAGCAATCCAGTGGAGCAGTGATGGCCACAGGGGCATTTATCTTTCCTATTAATTGCTATCAAAATAAAAAAAAAATTTCCAGTGGGACTAAGTAATATTTTTTCTGGAAAGGGGGCGGCAGGCCAAAAAAGTTTGGGAACCCCTGATTTAGAGGAAGGAGACCTGGTCACATGGAACTGTCTGATCAGGGGAAGACAGGGCAGGCTCATTCCTGTGATGGTCAAACACACCACTGGGTTTCCCTTCTTCCACTCTTCCCATCCATTCTGTGTCAGAGAAAGGAAAAACAGTAGAGGGAGAATGAAGCTGGTCTCCCCAGGGTCAGGAAGACCCAGGTTCCAGGCCTGGCCATTTGAGCTGGGGGAAGATTAACTTTTCCATATTCTAGAGTCTAGAGCAGTGATGGGCAAACTTTTTAAAGAGGGGGCCAAAGGAAAGGAAATGCTCCTCTGTCAGTCTGTTTCCAAGTGCCATTGTACTGTATCCTACTCATTGTATTCGTCCCACTAGGAATAATGTCCCTGGGTGGGATAGAGCATTTCAGGGGGCCGCATCTGGCCTGAGGGCCATAGTTTGCCCATCACTGCTCTAGACAATTTGACATCAATCTGTATTGATTGGCGGAGACAACTTCCATGTCGAGTTCCTCGTGACAATGAAATACTGGTCCAGTCTCAGCTCCATCCAGTCCCATATGCCAGGGGCTGGCTACAAAGACAAAAACGAAGCCATCCCTGCACTCAAAGAGCTTACATTCTGAAAATATATACAGGACATCTTCAACGTAAATAATAATGATGATAATAATAAATGACATTGAGACAACACTTGAAGGTTTGGTCTCTTAAGGTATCCATCTGCAAATGAGGAAACTGAGGCAGGAGAACTGTCCAGGATTACATAGCTAGGAATTGTCTGAGGCAGGATCCAAACTCAGGCATTCCTGATTTAAAACAAACAAACAAATAAACAAACAACAACTTGCTTTCTGTCTTAGAATATATGCTAAGTATAGGTTCCAAGGAAGAAGAATGGCAAGGGCTAGGCAGCTGGGATTAGGTGACTTAGCCAGGGTCATAGAGCTAGGAGGAGTCTGAGGCCAAATTTCAAGAACCTCCCAACTCTAGACCTGGCTCTCTATGCACTGAGCCAACTAGCTGACCCTGGGCATTCCTGAATGTAATTCCAACCATCTAACCTCCAGCGTGTTGAACCAAAGAAAAGCCTCTTCTTGTAGAAGGTATATGTACTGAGATTCAAAGAAAGCTAAGAATTTTAAGAGCTTAAGGCACGGAGAAGGAACATTCTAATAATAGGGGACAGCCTGGGAAAAGTCAAGGAGAAAGAAAGTGGAATATTTGTTATGAGAAACATCATGGAACAGTTTGGCTGGAATTAGCTTGAGGGGGAATAACATATCGTCGGAGAGGTGCAGTGGACTCTAAGGGGCTTTAAATGACAAATGGAAGAGTTTGGGTTTTATCTTAGAGGCAATGAGAAATGGCATTCTGCAAATATCATTCACTTCTCTGGGCTTCTGATGGCCCTATAATTAATGGTCCCATTTGATTGACCATTTGCATCTGTTTCTAGCCTTTCCCAATCTGACTCCTTCCTGCCTTTCCAGGCTTCAGAAACTTTCCCCCCCCGAGCACTATCTCTCATATTTACAGGTGTATTGCTAGAACTGTAAATGCAAACTGGTTCAGTAGTGATGGCTTATCTTTCATTTCTTTGAAATGTAATTCTTGGTTCTTAGAATCGTGGAAAAATGGAAATTTGGAGGAAAAAATTCTTCCGTGATATTCCTAAACCAAAAGTAATCCAGGCTCTGTTTAAAATGTCAGTAAGTCCATGAATAAACATTTACTACATTCCTACAATGCACCAGGCACTAAGGTAAGCACTGGTGACACAATAAATAAATGAATGAATGAATGAATGAATAAAAATAAATAAATAAATAAGCGATTAAATAAATAAATGAATAAATGAGCAATTAAATAAATGAGCAAATAAATGAATGAATGAACAAATAAATGAGCAAAAAAATAAATTAATAAATAAATGGTCGAGCAAGTATATGAATGAATGAATGAATAAGTGAACAAACATGATAGATAGATAGATAGATAGATAGATAGATAGATAGATAGATAGAAAGAAAGAAAATTAAAACCACAGCTCCTGGTCTCAAAGAGCTCACAGGGTAATGGGGGAAACAATATACAAAGAAGACATCTATGATACAAATTGGAGAAAATCAACAGAGAGAGGTTCCAGCATTAAGGAGGATTGGGAGAGGTTTCTTGTAAAAGGTTTGACATGCAAAGAATCCCCACAACACTGTACCAAACAAGTCATCATCTTCTCTGTAGACCTTCTGTCTAGGTAGGTCTAATTAGGGAGATACTATAGCTGTAGCTTCCCATATCTGATGGCCATTGCCTAGAAGAAAGATTAAACTGAACTTTGGCCCACAGAGATTAGAACTAAGAACAATGGGTGGAAGATGAAAGAGGTCAATTTAGGTTTATGACAGGAAAAACCTTCCTAACAATTAATTAGAGCTGTCCCCAAAAGGAAAAGATTGGTTAGGAAGATGGTAGGCTCTCTCTTCTTGGAAGTCTTCAAAGGAAGGATTGCCAATTGTCATCAATATATTGTATTTTAGATTTGTTATGTACTAAATCAATCAGTCAGTCAATAGGCATTATTAATCTTCTAGGTGGTACTGTACTGGGCACTGAGGATCCCAAAACACAAAATAAAATGTTCCTTCATTTCAAGTAGTTTACATTTATTTGAAGGCAAAAATATGTACATATACAAGGATAAGGATAAATCCTCTCTCTGCCCAAGAAATCTGGGCCCCACTTACTCATGAACATACATACAAACTTAGAATATAATAAGGGTGAGGGATTTGTGTACAGAATACATGTGACCAAAGACATTCACTCCTCTTACATACAAGACCTGGAAGTCTTCTAGCGCCTGTGGAGTCCTAACAAAGCACGCCATGTCCCAGTATCTCTACTGGTTATTCAGCAGAGCTCTCCATTCGCTCCTCTCCAAAACGCAACTCCAGATTACCAGGGCCAGATCTCTTATGAGTCCATAATAGGCTGCTTCTGTTGTAAGAAGTCTTGTTTCTCAAAGCTGCCTTCTTCCTAGAGTGTCTGCCTCTTTAGATCAGATGCATCTAGAAAAAGTTCCATTGACTATGCCTCAAACTTTCTTTTTTTTTTAATTTTAATTTTGAATATTTTCCCCTAGTTACATATTTCATGTTCTTTCCCTCTCCTCCAACCCCCCTAACCCTCCTTAGCCGATGCACAATTCCACTGGGTTTTAAAAACATGTATCATTGATCAAGACCTAATTCCATATTATTGATAGTTGGACTAGAGTTATCGTTTAGTGTCTGTATCCCCAATAATATCCCCATCAGCCCATGTGTTCAAGCAGTTGTTTTTCTTCTGTGTTTCTCCTCCCACAGTTCTTCCTCTGAATGTGGCTAGTTTTCTTTCTCATAAGTCCCTCAGCCTTGCTCTAGATCCTTGCATTGCTGCTAGTAGAGAAGTCCATTACATTTGATTGTGCCACATCTTATCAGTCTTTGTGTACAATGTTCTGGTTCTGCTCCTTTCACTCTGCATCAATTCCTGGAGGTCATTCCAGTTCATACGGAATTCCTCCAGTTCTTTATTCCTTGCCTCAAACTTTCTTATTGCTTTGCAACTGTTAGATGGGATGTCTCCTCGAAAAGTAGCTCCAGTCTTAGGGTCACAGCTGATGGATAAAGGTGGAGAGAAGAGAAAGTAATCCCTTTTTCCCTTCATGGGCACTTTTTGACCTTCAACCTCCCATGCCACCAACTCTATGACTCCTAAAATCTTGGTTATTCAAAGCCCTGACAGGCTATGAGCCCTACTCCCTCCTTTGTTTTGCTCACCCAATTCCCTCCTGATTTGGAGAGACATTTATGCTTTGTAAAGGGGAAGCAGGATGTTAACACTTTGTTAACACATTAAAAACTTAATATGCCAACACATCCTCTGATTATATCAAATGAGCTTGATATAAGCTGTTCACCCTTCTCTTTCTAGCTCAGAGATGCCTTCTCCCCACTGTGCCTAGATAGTCTCTATTGTTACCTGAGTAATGGAATGTAAAATCAATGCCAAGAACTAGTATCTGGGGGAAATCAAGGAAAGCTTCGTGTAGAAAATGCAGAAGGAGAAGAGATGGTGAACCACTCCAGTATCTCTGCCAAGAAAACCCAAAATGGGATCACAAAGAGTCAAACATGACTGAAACGACTAAACGACAATAACAGAAAATGGTACTGGGGCCACCCATTGAAAGAAGCGAAGGACTCAAGCTGGAGGTGAGGGGGGAGTCCATGCCAAGCAAGAGAACAGTCCAAAGGCATGGAGATGAGAGAGGAAGTATCACGTGTAAGAAATATCATGAAGACCATTCGCAGGAAGGGGAGCTCTATATGAAGAGACGGGGCAGTTAGGATGGGGCTGGATGGTGAAGGCACTTTCAGAATCAAACAGAGGAGTTTATCATCGATCCTAGAGGCTACAAGGAATGGCTGGAGTTTATTGAGTAGGGGGGATACATGGTCACATCTGCTCTTCAGGAAAGTCACTTTGGCAGCTATGTGGAAGACAGATTGGAGATAGTTGATGCGGAGACCAATTAGGAGGCCAATTCAATAATCCAGGGAAGAGGTGATGGCAGCTCTGAGCTAAGGTGGCTGGGGCTGTCAGCATCGAGAGGGGGCTCAGATGTCAGAAATATTGCGCCGTCCAACTCTGAGATTCGGCGATTTCAGTTTTCAGGAGCACGTCGGGAATTGCTGCATTCCAAAGAGCCGAGACTTCCAATCGTTCCAGACTTCGAGGAATTTCTTTTATTTAATTGTAAGGCAGACTCAGTGTTTGGTTTGGGGTCATTTTACATGCACCATAGATAATAGTCTTCAGACTGGAAGGCAGTTCAGACACACAGATGCAAACTTTGGGCTGCTCGAGAGGTTTCTGTAAGTGTTTCTTCCTTTGCGAGAGCACTGAGCATTCATTTCCGTGCCCACTAATCGCTTTTACATGAAGTGATTTTTTTTTTCGTTTTTTAAACAGCACCAGATGTTGGAAGAAACTTTCTCTGATTGCCGTCCAGAAGAAACAAAAGCGTCGAATTGCTTCAAACCTGACCTGCACCAGGGGAGCATGAGGCGAACAATAGCTGGCAGAATGAAACACGTTGTGGATGAGAAGAGAAGGAAGCTGGAAGATGGCATCTTATCTGTTTATTTTTTTTAATGTTTTTTGTTTGTTTCTATCCATTGTCCTGCTTACACCCTACTGGAGTTGATTTTCTGAAAGAAAAATTACCTCTTGTGAGAGAAAGTTTCCCAGAACAAGGGTGGAATCAATTGAACGATGATTAAATGCATTCTATGCACAAGGCAGAGGGGCAGAAACGCAGAGTGCATAGACAAGTATCACAGGATGTTGAAAAGGGGGCTGGATTTCAAGTCAAAGGTTGATTTAAAGCATAGTTCCGAAACTCCATTAATGTGATCTAAGGGGAATTGTTTAACTGCTTGAGGCTTGACTTTGTTGTCCTTCAGTAGTTTTTCAGTTGTGATTGATTCGTTGTGGACTCAGTTTGGGTGGAGAGACTTGCCATGTCCTTCTCCAGCTCATTTGATGGATGAGGAAACTGAGTCAAATAAGGTGAAGTGACTTGCCCAGGGCCACCAAGCTATTAAGTGTCTGAGGTCAGATTTGAATTCTAAAAGAGGAGTCTGCCTGACTCCATGCCTGGCATTCTATCCACTGTATCACCTAGCTGCCCAGGCTTTATTTATTCATCTCCAACATGAGGGAATTAGATTAAGTGACTTCTTTTTTTTTTTTAAGCTGGATAATTTTATTTTATTTTTTTAATTAATTATTTTTATTTTTAGAAAAATTTTCCATGGTTACATAATTCATGTNTAGGCTTACGCAGCTCAGAAGTGTCTGGGACCAGATTTTCCCCCAGGACCTCCCATCTCCAGGCTGGGCTCTCTATTCTCTGAGCCACCTAGTTGTTCCATCTCTTCCATTTTTGATCCCATGATCCTCTGAGCTCCATCTTCTGGCATAAGATCACTTAGCCTTTATAGTATAGAAATAGATATAAAATAAATATATACATATTTATATATATATAAATAAATTTATAATTTTATAAAAAATGTATTTTAAAAATTTGTATAACTATATACATATATATAGTTACAAAAATTTATTTTAAAAATTTATGTAACTATATATAGACATATAGTTACATAAATTTTTATATTTAAATTTATAAATCATATATATATATAAAATACATATATATATATATATATATATATATATATATACACAACAGTTTAGTTAGATTAAGGAAAAACCATGACCATTTTCAGTAGCATTGAGGAATGTGTAATATAACACATTTGATCGTTTTCATTTCAACTCCAAAACTAGTTGTTCTACCTTCCAAGAAGATGGATGGTCAGTGTGTCGTCCCACTCATCACTCTTCCCATTTCAGATTGAATTCTGATTTCTATTTCCCATGTCCCCTCTGCACCCACTGGGGTAAAAGACAGTTTCTTCTCAGTCCTTCTCATAAACTACTGAAGCTGAAAGAGAAAGGAATGGCTCCATCACTCATAGAAGAGGTTCATACGACCGGCAGAAGGATTAGGGCGAACTATTTGCTCTGCACATCTCACACAGCCCCGTGATACACGTTTAAGGAATCTTCTCGTCCCGGACCTCAGAAAGCCTATGTTCTACCAGGTTATTCAGCAAGATATTTGAGACTCTGAATGCTTTGCTTTCTAGTTCTTCATGAGCACTGTGATACCTGAGGGGCAAATGAATTTGTCTCTATTGGATTACTGATCTTCTTTGCCCTACCTACTTCAGAGAAATCAAAACAGTGGGATATTCATTCATTCGTTCAAAAATGCTTATCATGTGCCTCCTCTTGGTGTTGTGCTATGCTAGCTACCATGGGGATCTGCAAAGCGGTCCCTTCCATCAAAGAATTTACAATTTAACTGGAAAGATGATATGTGGGCGCCTGACACTTCAATTAACAAGGAAAGTTAATTAATAAGCAGTATGTGATCTGGTGCTTAATCAGAAGGGTCTGAGCCAAGAATTCAGCCTGGCCCCAGGAAAGGGAGGCTGGATTTGGAATCAGAGGACCTTCTTCAAAATCCCAGGTCCACCTTGTGACCTTGGACCAGTCCTTCAATCGCGGAAAGCCTCAGTTTCCTCCTCTATATAATGAGACATTTGGATCAGATACCCTCCGAGATACCTTTCTCATTCTAAATTTGAGATTCTAGGACTCTCTGAAGTGAAAGAGGGCAGATTGGCCAAATATTGTCAGAAATCCCTCTGAATGCTTATATAGAAAAAGTCCTCCCTAAAAAAGCCAATGTGAAAAATTGTCTTTACTGTTCTTTACTAAAATTGGCACACTCCTTGAGGTGGCTTGTTTCTCCCAGCTCCCACCCCTTCATTCTGGTAACCCCTTTGCTCCTAGTTGCTATAGAGATGGCACAAAGGACTTATATTTACAGATTTTTTTTCCCCATCTTCCAATCAGTTTCCTGAAAGAGCAGCATACACGGCAAAGCGTTTAGGGAAATTAGGTCATTGTAGCATATGGAGAAAATAACCTAATTTCAAACGCCGCTATTTTAAACGAAGGCTATGAATAAGACATTACTCCCAATTTCATTTTAGATGCAGTTAATGGGGGGGGGAGCAGTTCATCCTCGGTGCTTAACAATCTCGGGTATTTTTAAACCCTAATTTCATTCACACTGGTCCCAAATAATAGAATTATAGACTGAGAGCCAGGAAGAACCTTAGAGGTCATCTAGTCCAAACCCTTCATTTTACAGATGCAGAAACTAAGTCCTAGAAAAGTTAAAATGATTTACCCAAGGGTTCCACAGACAGAAAGTAGCAGAGTCGATATTGGAAGCCAAGTCCTCTGAATCTAAACCTAAAGTTTTCTCTACTATCTCAGCACTGAGGAACCATCAATGAAAGCTCAAAGACACATAAGTTTAGGGAGAAAATGGGCCTTGGGATCAAGCAGTCCAAGCCCTTCCATTTACAAATGGGCAAACTGAGGCTCAAGAAGTTTAAGCAAACCACACAAGGTAAATCAGGTAGAAAGCATTATCCTGATTTGTACCCATATCTTGTGACTAGTAATCCAGTACTGTTTCCTCTACACAGACCACCTCGCTTTAGGAATAGACTTTAATGATCCCCTTCAGTAAGGGGGTCATCTGTACAAAATTATTGGTCATAGACTGAGAGTTAAAATAGATCTTAGAGAATGGCTGATCCATTGCACCAACGAGAAAACAGAACCAGGACAGGCTGAGGGACTGGACCAATGGCATAGTATACTTCTTCGGATAGTGACTGGGTTGGTGGGATCTGCCTTGACAACCTGCAATTAAGCTAAACTACATAGAAAGGATTTTATTTTCTTCCATGATACTTTACAGGACTGCTCATCCCATTGTTAACAACCATTTCATTGTTCTCTTTCTGAAGGGATGGAAATTAATGGTCTGAGGATCCAATCCATTCTGAAATTTATGGACACTCAGAGCCCTGGGGCATGATTCTAAGGTCATTTTCACCACAGTCCATGACAAAGATGAACTTAGGTATATTTGTAGTTGCCTCTTCATGAAATCATCTGTTACAGGAGTTAGAATATCTTCCATTTATATGAAGAGAAAGAGAAAGAAAAGAAGAAGGAGGAAGAAAAGGGGGGAAAAGAAGTGAAAGAGAAGAATGAGGAGAAAAAATATGAGAAAAATGAGAAAAAGATGAATGAAAAGAAAGGGAAGGAGGATAAAGAGGAAAAGAAGTAAGAAAATGAGAAGAAAAAAGAGAAAAAGAAGGAAATAGGAGAAAGAGAAGATGGAGTTAAAGAAAGGAATGAGGAAAAGGGAAAATAAGGGAGAACATGAAGGGAGAGCAGTGAAACTTTGAAAGTCTCTCACCTTCAAACCTCTGGTGACCCCAGGTGGTGATTATACATGTTTCATTACCTCATATGGAATTCTAATGTATTTTATGAGAAGACTGAGATATCTTGCTTCCAATTTCCCCCCTACTCTTGGTAGATCCAGTTTGGTTCCTCTGCTTGGACAGCTTCATCTTCTTAACATGGGGACCTGTGAAACTGGCCAGAAAGAATCCTTTTCCACAGAGGAGTGTTCTGTTGGTTTTGCTACAGTTCACTTTCTTCCAAAGGCATTTTTTCCACACTGTCATCACCTCCAATGCACATCTGAGTGAGAATGAAAAGGGGCTATTGAATGGAGAAATTATTTTGTATAAATCCTACATTAGAGGTTCTTGACTTTCTTGTGTTGTGGACCCTTTGGGTAGTTTCGGGAGAAGTCTAGAGCCCCCTACTCAAAATAACATTTTTCAATTCATAAAATAAAATATTTAAGATTATAAAGTTTTTTTTAAAAGTTCACTGACTAGCTTAAAGAACCTTTGTCTTGGAGGAACTATAGGAAAGTTGAATAGGAGATTTTGGCAATGTGTACCTATAATAATAAAAAGACGAAGAATTAACATTCATATAGCATTTAAAAATTATCAGAATTTTATCTTATTTGAGCCTCACAAAAACTCTGGGAAGTAAGTGCTACTATTATCCCTGTTTACAGATGAGAAAAATCACTAAAGAGGAGAGAAGTAAAGTGATTTGCTCAGTCACATAGCTAGGAAGTATCTGGAGCAGCATTTGAAGTCAGGTCTTCCTGACTCCAAGACCAGCACTTTATCAATTGTACCACCTAGTTGCCTAAACTACAAACATAAAAACTATACATATTAGGGTTAACCATATTTATGAAGCAGATATTAGGGAGGGGAGACCAACCATTGGGAGAGAAATCTGAAATTTCCAATTTTTCCTTGTCTGCTTTTCACCAAGTTACCTAGGCCTTTCCCAATGATTTTTTCTTTTTTTCTATTTATTCTTTTCTCTCTTTTAGACTTTTAAAATGAATAACTTTACTGTCCCAAAATATGTCATGCTGAGCCCTTAGTTGTCCCCTGCTGACATGATAGAACAAACTATGACTTATGGATGAAATTGGATATCATCACACAGTTAGAAATGACAAATACAAGGAATGTATGGGAAGCTTTGAATCAATTGATGAAAAAGGAAATAAGTAAGGAGACCCAGGAGAAAAATGTATACGATGATAAATGAGAAGTATATCAAAAGAAAACTAAAAAAATAAAACAGTTGGGGTCGTGGAAAAGTCATGATAAGCCATTCCCCCTCTTAGCAGAGAAGTAAGGATTCCAAGGGCAGAGGGCCAAAACCATGATCAGTTTTGGTTACTGCCCTCGTTGTTTTTGCTTGTTCAATTCTGCAAAGAGCACTTATATCTGGAAATGACTACAATAAAAAGATGGGATGTAGCAATAAACATTATTTTTTTTTGGATTCATATGTTTATAAACCAACTTGTCACCAAATGGTTTTCTAGGCACCAGACAATAGAAATACTTTCTTTATAAACAGATTAAAAAGAAGCAGCATCACAAAAGATTTGATCAGAGAAATAAAAATAGGTAGTTAGAGAGTGTCTTTGAATGAATCACTTATCCTTTTTCAGGCTAGAAGAAAGCATTATACAATGGAAAGACCACTGACTTTGGAGTCATAAGACCAACCACTTGGGCCTAAGTTTATTTCTTAGTAAAATGAATAGGGTAGACTCAATAATTTTGGAGGTCCCATTCAGCTCTGATTCTGTGATCTCTTATAAGAGGGAAAGGAAAATGTGCCAGTCATATGGGGAGATCAAGAGATAATTAAGGAGACAACTCTCCTGCTTGGTTGAAGTCCTCACAATGTTTGGAGACTTAGAGGAAGGATCTCCATTAATAATGGGTGGTTCTGTTCTGTTGTGCTTTTTATAACAGTCTGACCTTTAATGTTTTTATAGTTTCTATTATTTTTTTCCCAAGAAGGTTTTTTAAACTTGTTTTTTCTCTATATTTTCTTACACTTTTGAAACTCTTTTAGGTCTCAAATACCTGTGTAGAGCTCTTGTCCAATGATACCTTCCTTTTTCCTTGACTAAAAACACACGCATATATTCATAGATAACAGATATACATACTTATTTATGTATGTGGATATGTATATGTATATATTCATATGTGTATATGTGTGTATATCTAGAGACAGAATGACAGGGAAAGACAGAGATGAAGACAAAGAAAGAGAGGGTGGGAAGATCAAATCTGCAAAGGTCAAACTATTTCTATCATCTTATGTTCCGTTCAGAGCACAATATTTTAGTAAGAACATGTATAAATTGGGAATCCTCCAGAAGACATCCTTGATGATAAAGAAGGTCCTTGAGTTCATGTCATGTGAGAATTAATTAAAGAAACTGGGGAAAGTTTGGCTTGAAGAAGAGAAGACTCAGATGGGATGAGACTGTCTCTAAGTAGTTGAAGGATGGTCATATGAAAGAAGATTAATAAGGATCTGTGCAACTGGGGATATAAAGCATATTCAGAGAGTGTTTGGATATGCCTCAAAGTGGAGCTATTTGACTAGGGGAAGAAGAATTAAAAAAGGTGAACTTCAGCTACCTCCTCTCTTGCCTCATTCTCTTTTGGCTTCATGTAATGATTGCTTAACTATGTGGACTTTGGGGATTTCAAAAGTTGGGAGTGTAAGTCACAGGAAAATGGGATTTGAGTCTCATCCAGGCTTTACGGTCAGCCCAGCATCAGCATCCCGTGGACCAAGAAGTGACCTTTGGCAATGATCTTGAGTTGCCTTGTGGTATGCAGATTAATGCCATGGTCACATCATGTAGACATGAACTTGGCGGGTCCAATGCTCCGGAGCTAAATTTTGAGCCTACTTCCCCAGAGACTGAAGTGGTTGAGGGGAGAATATACTCTCAAGGGCCATGTGGGGAAGATGTTTGAATTTTTTTCTTTTTTTTTTTTCTTTAATATAATTTATTTTTAAGTATCTCAGCTCCCTCCCCCCTCCCCCATCCCTGCATCATAGAAATCATTATCTGGCAGACAGATAGGTGCATGTTCGTTCTTAATGTATTTTTTAAGTAGATATGACTTTTTAAAAGTTTATTGATATTAAGTGGTTAAATCAGGCTCCAGGGAACACAGCCAGTGGGAGCTCAACCAATAGAGAAGAGATATCCCTGGAACCCAGAGGGGAGACGTAGCGTACTCGACTTTGAGAGAGCTTCGCCACAAAGTGCCCAGGGAGCCAGATGCAGGCTCATTGTGGGGGGAATGTCATTACCACTGGAATTGTCCCCAAAGGAGAAAGAATGGACTTGAGAGGGAATGGACACCCTCTTTGGAGGTCTTAAGGCTAAGTCCTTTACCAGGCATGGGGTAATTAGGATTCTTTTTCAGATGTGAGTAGGCAGGAAGGAATAGTGGATAAAACTCTGAACTTGAAGTCAAGAAGATCTGTGTTCAGATCCTGCCACACACACACACACACACACACACACACACACACACACACACACACACAAGCTTGTGAATCTGGGCAAATCATTTCACCAGTCTGTACCTTAGTTTCTTCATCTGTGAAATGAGGGAGTTGGACTGTAATTCTAAGTCTGGAATCTGCGGATCCCTGAGATTATAGGATTCAGTAAGTGTGGAAGAAGGTTATGGAACTATTCTGTAAAAGCTTTTCTCCCTTGAGAGAGAAAATCATTCTTGTTTCTACATTTTTGTGCCTCATTGTTCACTCTGGCATTGTCTTTGGTAGCTCTGAGCAAGATCAGAACCAGGATGTGGCTGTGATTGACTTTGTCCCAGGGTTTATCAGCCTTGCCCTTTTAGAAACAATGAACTAGAACCCTGGGTGGGACAAAGGAATGTGGGCTGAGATTGATTAATTGTTCCATTGATTGAATATCTTGTGTGCACTTGGCATCCATCTTTTCAATAGTCACATTTCTTGGAAGAGGGCTTGACCCAGGTGAAAGAGGAACATTTCTTCCTGGGTTTTCCCCACCATGTTGTTATGGGCTTACATGGCACTATGTAGATGGAAGATGGGCTGATGGAGAATTAGTGTAGCCTGGTGGAAGTAGAAAGCTAGCCCCGGTGCTTCCAAACCAGGAGGAAGGCTAGAGATGGTCACTAGATTTTTTTCTTCTATAGAACAGAAGAGATTTGTAGAGACTCCAAAATCAATTCCTAATCATCTGACCTATTTTCATACCTTTCCCAAAGAAACACAGTCCTGGCAAGACTGTAGTATTTTTAATCACCTAATGGGGAAATTAACTGTTCATTTTAATTAGAGCTTTCAGTCTAGTAAATTGTCTTTGGAAAACCAATAGATGTTTCTCATACTCTCACAAGCCATTCCATTGGATTTTAATTGCTAAGGGAAATAGACCTTCTAAGTAAGTATTCCCTTCCCCATGGGGATAATGTTGTTGTTGTTTATTTTTCAAAGAGATATATAAATGTGAATTATCATTATTATTAAGAGGGTCATCATAGTTGGGTTCCAGTTGGTGTTTTCAAATGATTCCTTAAAGCTTAAATATTGGTGCAAGGAATTGTCAAGGGGACAATTTGGGGTTGATTTTCAACTGTCTGTGCTTATTGTCCACATAAAATGAGCAAAAATGAGTTTTGAGAAAATGCTTTCTTGTTTCTACTGCCAGCCAGCAGTGGTCTTGTCAAGGAATCCAGAATTAGTGCCAGGGAAAGGCCTATATTCTCTCGCACTTTCAGAGAAGGAAAAATGTCCCCAGATCTGACAATAGGAAGAGGCAGAAGAAATGGGTGGAAATGGATACCAATAAAACTAGAAGAATTACTCAAAGGTGGAATGAATGGGGAATGTCAAAGAATGGTGGATCACCTTCCCCCTCCTCTCACACATAACAGAGGGCCTCAAACCAAGGCTGGAGGATCACTTGTCAAGTGTGCTGTAAAGGAAACTTTTGTTCAGCTATGAACTGGACTATGTCACCTCCAGGGTCCTTCCACAGTGGATAGAGTGCCAGGCCTGGAATCAGGAAGGCTCATCTTTTTGAGTTCAAATCCTACTTCAGACACTTACTAGCTAGGTAGTCCTGGGGAAGTCACTCTACCCTGTTTGTTTCCATTTCCTTATCTATAAAAGGATCTGGAGAAGGAAAGAGCAAACCACTCCAGTATCTCTGCCAAGAAAACCCCCAATAGGGTCTCAACTCTTTAAAGATGGATGAAAATGACTCAACCGCAACAAAGTCCCCTCCAACCCTGAAATTTGGGATTTGGTGAAACCAACATTGTTCATGGAAGATAGACACTATTTTCTGTGTTAGATAAATCACTTAACATAAAAGGTCTCCAGTTTCCTTATAGCAAACTGGAAATGTTGGAGCAGATGATCTCAATTGTCCCTGCCAGTTCTAAATCCATGATCTTTTTGATCTATGGTCTTATGGACCTGCAACATGAAACTCTTAATGTCACTCACATATCTGTGAGTCTTACTTGCCACCTAGTGTGAGCATCATCCAAGGTTTTTCAGCCTCCACTCTTTCAGCCCAGCAGCCAGATTAGCTGGGAGGGAGTGATAAGGAGGTGGTATGTCTTCCATATGGCACAGTCTCATAAGGACCACCTTATGATACATTGGATAAATGAATATAGGTTCCAAGTCCCCAGAAACACACACACACACACACACACACACACACACACACACACACACACACACACACACATACAGAGGTTCTCCTTCTCTATGATGAGATAATCTCTCTGGTTTCTCTCGGCTCTAATATTTCTATTATTGTCTAATTCTATAGCCAGCCAATGTATGTATTTCTCAAGGCTTGAAAGCAATGCTTAAACAATTTGGGGGTACCATATACCTCTCAGATTGGCTAATATGACAGAGAAAATGATAATATTGGAGAAGTAGGAAAATTGGGATACTCATGCACTATTGGTGGAGTGACAAACTTCTCCAACAATTCTTGAGAATAATTTGGATATAAAAGCCAGAGTGCCACAATTAGACCTGAACATCATGAAGTGCATTGTAGAGGATGGATTGGAGAAGGAAAAGATGGGAGACAGGGAGACCAATTAGGAAATTGTTATAATAGTTTAGGCAAGAAGTGTTGTGAGAATATTTATGGGGAGAATTGGATGTAAGATATATTATGGAAATGCCCACCAACCCTGACCTCCTTCCCTTGCTCTTTGGGACAGCTTGAAGTTAGTAGTAGCAGTAGTAGTATTTTTATTATTAATAATGCATAAGATCTGATAATTGGTAATAATAATAAACACATAACATTTTTGTAGTGTTTAATATATGCCAGACACTGTACTAATCACTTCATAATTCTCGTTTGGTTCTTACAAGTAGCCTGGGATGTGGGTGCTATTATCCCCATTTTAGAGATGAGAAAAATGAGGCAGAGTTTTAAAGGACTTGCTCAGGGTCACACAGTGTTTCCTAACTCCAGGTCCAGCACTGTATCCCCTCATAGGCATTTGTCGAGCATGGCATAGATATTCCATTCTCTTGTCCTTTGGGTCATTTTCAAGTTTTTCTTCTTCTGAGAACAGAGTCTCAGTCACATAATGCTTCTGGGAAAATATTGGTGTTGAAAAGATGAGCTTCTATACAAATGGTGGCCCTTCAAAAACAAGGCTTATCCCAAACACACCCGTGACAACTTTATGTTGTTGTTGCTCATTTCAGCCCCTTCCTAAGTCGCTTTTCTCTGTGTGACTGGAAAGGGAGAGCCCCAAATCTTAGCACAAATTGCAGCCCAAACTACTTCCTCATTTTTTGCTTAGTATCACTTTCATAGTCCTAAAAATAATAGTAGTCAAATTGTTATTATTGTTATTCAACTCGTTCTTCTCCTCTTCGATGCAATTCAGATAAAAACAGTCCTGGGACATCACTGTGCATTTAATGCTTCTCTTGTGGACTCTATGTCGTCTTTGGTGGACAATTATACAGATGGATAACGTAACTGTTCTTTGTGATTGAACAAAAGTCTTGAGGCATAACCTCTCCCTCTGTGAGTTTATTCACTGAAAGAATCTCTGGAACAATCTCAGTGGCAGGAGGACAACAGGGATGATATGGACACCGTCCTGCTCCCAAATGGCTTTGATTTCTTCTGGCTGGTCTCTTTACTTTGAAAGCTTTTGATTAAATCAGCCATTAATCAGCCCACATCTATTCATTTCCCACTATGTGCCAAGATCCGTGCTAAGCTTTGAGGTTACGTATTTAAAAGATTGGACAATGCTTATTTGCAAGAAACTTAATTTCCAATGGAAAAAAATGAAGACTACCTAGTCAAGATGTCCCAGAAGTCTTTGATCAGTTTAAACTAATGGCTTAAAACTGCACTAAGATTTTTAGGATGCTTTGTATTAGTAAGTGGAAAAGAAATACAAAGAATAAAGACAAATACATTTGGGCTAGTTAAATGCAAGATAATTAGCAAAGGGAGAGCACTAGTAAGTGGGCAGACCAGAAAGGTTTCATGCTGAAAGTGATGCTTACTTTTGTCTTGAAGGAATAGAATGATTTATTTCATGGAGCTTAGAGACGGAGAGTATTTGGTCTATTAAAAAACATTGATCTACAAAAATGTAAGAACCATGTTCCAGGTAACCATGGATAACTCTTCGATAATAGTCCTTTCCTAGAATAATATCTTTGCTGAATTGTCGAAGACATATGGAGGTCTATATTCATAGTATAGAGGTTTGTCATCAGTTGGCATATGAAAGAAAGTTGTTTACTAATGGATAAATAGCTGGCATTTATATATAATATAATGCATATTATATATGTACACATATATAAAATATATAGCACTTACCATGTGCCAGGCACAATGTAATACAATTATTATCTCATTTGATTCTCACAACAACCCTGGGAGCGAGCTACTATTATTATCCCCATTTTATAGATGAGGAAACTGAGGGAAACAGAAGTTAAATGACTTGCTCGTGAAGATATAGGCAGTAAGTATCTGAAATTAGATTTGAACTCAGGTTTTCCTGAGTTCAAATCTTGCTTTGTCTTGATAGGATTTGGCAGTTGCTAAATTTTACTCCCTGCAATGAGGTGCTACAGTTTCTACTATTTCCCTATATGATCTCTGCACTTATTATTATTATATTTTATCATTTGATTATTATATCATAATATGAAATTATTATGAAATATGAAATATATCGTAGCTGAGATGTTTCTATTTTTTCATAGTTTTCATTTCAGCCTGGCTGAATTTATTTCCATCCATGACCTTTTTGTTTCTTTTCTTTTTCTTTCTGATACTTTCATATTGCTCAAAGTTCATCCTTCTCCTTTGATAGTTTCCTTACATGCTTTAAAATTCTATCCAGAGAAATCATCAGTAAATTAGGACAACTGAAAATTTACCTAAACTCCCAATGTCCAAGGCTGCTTATCCCATCCAAAGAAATGACACCTGGGGAAAAAGCATTTTTTACAACTAGGATATGTTTACACAGCAGGGAGGAATATAAAGCATTCACAGCCCAGCAGGACGAATGCAAGTTTGAGAAAAGCAGATAGGTATTGGCTTAAGAAGATGGCACCTGGGCAGCCCAGTCCAGCAGCAGTAATTATCTGTAGGAGACTAAGAGGGGGGAGGGTTTCCTCGGTGGAAGACCACTGGTTGTACAAAGACAGCCAATCCCATTCTGAACTGGTAGAAGGAAATAGAGGATAATTGAAATATCTCTGTCCAGCACAAAGAGCTAACATGATCACACTCCTTTGTGAGTCTCTGAGATTCCCCATCTCCGGTGTAAGTTACTTGAAGCTCTCTGAGGCATCTTCTTCCTTCAAGAACAGTAATAATAATAATAATAATAATAATAATAATAATAATAGTAATGATGATGATGATGATGATGATGTCTTAACATTTATTATATTGCTTTAAAGTTAGCAAAGTACATCTCTGTTGATCCTTACAACAGCCCTGTGAGAGAAGTGCTATTATCCCAATTTTGCAGATGAGAAAACTGAGTCTGTGAGAGGTAAAGTGACCTTCCCAGAGACACCTAGGTAGTAAGAGACAATCAGGGTTTGGATTTAATACTTGCATCTAAGTCTTGCCTTTTACCAACTTTGCCACCTCACTGCCCACATATCGTTAGATGCCAAGAGTGTTACTCATGTGATTTGTGTTCCCTGGAGATAGTATCCTCCATGGTGGTCCCCATCTTGTCTTTCTATAGTTGTCCAAGTGAGAATCAAGAATTCTACTGTAGTGTGGTTAATTAAGGAAAATGGCCAGCAAGATTGGAGGGTGCTTAGCTTCAGCTTTGGGTTACCCAGCTAAAACTTCCACCTGAGGTCTTGCCCTATTTCCCTAAGAATTTGTCCATGTCAGGGGCCAAGCTTTGGCCTTTGACAATATGATCCTATATGTCTTACATGTAGCCAGATTGAGAGTATCCATTTTAATTTTATGAGGTTGGCTGTTCTCTTATTAAATCACAAGAGGCAGCTTCATGAAACACCAATGAGGCCAGAAATACATTTCAGAGTGGTATTTTTGGTCCAGCCACATGTGGATATATTTGTGCAGCGAAACCTGAAGGAGAGAAGAATACAAGTATTTTTAAATCTCACCATGCTTTCATCTTTCTCACTAGGCTGTCCCTTGGCTGACATAGGCCATTATTCTCTCCTCACTCAGCCTCTCAGATTTGCTCTCCACAATCCAACACATTTCTCATCAACTCATTGTGCTCTCTGACACATCCCGAGTAAGTTATTTATTTTGACAGTTGTGTATGTAATACATCTAATGTGGGTTGAACCTAACAGTCAGATAACCAGTTATTTCAGTCTTGGGAAATAACTTCATTATCTTGTGAAATGTACTTTTCAACACTCCATCCAGGAAGGTAATGAATGATATTACATCTCACATTTGCTGCAATTATCTTTGGAGACGGAGATTCTCTCTGGACTCATCGGCTGAATACAGGTGAGATTCATATTTTGGGGAGTCTTTTGCTTTGATGCAAAATTCAAGGATCGCCCCCCAAAAATGCAATACCCATGCACCCCATACTTGTACTGAATGGTCTCTGTATCTAATTCTTGCTGTGAATGGTCTTTGGTAAGACGTGTCATTCAACAAGACAATCTCTAAACTTTCTGTTATGACTATGACTGTATGCCTTTTCACAGTGATTTTTTTGTTCTAAATATACACCCACACACAATTCTTCAATTAAGTTCTTCCTCTGTACCCATAACTAAGCTTTCTAGCTCTTGGCTCCTTGTACATTTATTTCTTAACATGGCTAGCCCAAGGTAACATGACAAAGTCATAAGAGGTTTACTTTATTTCCCCCTCCCTCCTCCTTTAACCCTTTCTGTCATTACACATGACTAGGAACAGCTTAACTATATTGTCCCAACAATAGTAATAATTAATCAGACATTTATTAAGTTCCAACCAAGTATCAAACATTGTGCTAGGTGCTAGGGATATAGGGATAAAAGTAAAACAATCCCTGCCCCCAAAGAGCTTATATTCTAAAAGAGAACATAGTGTGTGTGTGTGTGTGTGTGTCACACACACACACACACACACACACACACTGATCCTCATTGTGGGTATGTGTATGTTTACATGGTCCTTATTAGTCCTCATGGTCCTTAAAGCATTTTCAACATTTTCTGCCTGCTACCAATCAGTGGGGAAGCTTGGTTAACCTGCTTCTGGAAATGCATCATGAAGCATCCCTTTTCCTCCCTGCTTCAGGACATGGGCAGGTGTCCTCTGTTTCTTGTCTATTTGCTAAGTAACTAAAAAAAAAATCACCAAATCGATATATCATTAGGGGCTAAGCCAGAATCAAGTATACCAAAAATGGTCTAAAAGGATAAACTCTCTCTCTTGCCTGGAGGTTTTTGAATGAGGAGGAAGAAATGCTATGGGTCTCCAGGGGAGGAGAGATATATCAATAGTAGTGGTGCAATTTCCTGCCACATATAAAAAACTGCTTTATCTCCCAACAGGCCACTATGATAATGAGATTAAATCTACCTTGTCCATTCTCAAATCTAATCACCAAAAGTGTAAATAACTCCACTTAACTCACAAGTTGGGAGGTCTGTGACCCACGTGTGCTAGAGTGAGTGAAGAATCAAAATTTACTGATTGCCTCCTGGTCAGTCCTAAGAAAAGTGTCTGTTGTGATTGGACATGTAAACTAAGAGGAAGGCACAGGAAGTGATGCAAAAGAGGCCTCTTTAAAAGAGAGTTCAAGTAGTTCAGCAGGACTCTTCTGTTTCGTGTCTTGTATCTGAAAGAGGTCTTTAGGTTTCTGAGCAGAACTTGGAGGAGCTCTGGAGCTGGGACCCTGAGAACTTGGTGAGACTGTTCTTAAATCTTTCCTTTGGAATTCCACATGGTGAGTGTAAAGACTGAACCTTCCTGAATTTCTCTTAAGGAACTTCCCTTTCAATAGAAACTCTGTGACTGAAGATTTTACTTCATTCTCCTCAGGGGCCCTCCAGGCCTCTGGCCCTCTTACTTTCTGGCCTTGGGCTCAAGGCCGAATCTCCCTCAGCTGAAGGTTAATTAGATCTGCCTGGGTTAAACTAGGGGAGCGGAGCAAATTACCTAGTGTGTTAGATTACTTATCCTATCTTATCTTCTCTCTCATCTCCTTATTTCCTCTTTTCCTCATTTGTAAATATACTTTCATAAAAGTCATTTTGACTTGAGGTTATTCTTTAATTGGGGATTGATAATTATTCAATTCCCTGGCGACAAAACCTTTTAATATTCACTAAATCAAAACCCCTTTTTTACCCCTTACACCACCATGTGGCCATAGGCACAGGATGCTGCTGTTTCATTTTATTTCTTTATGTTTATTGTTTCTTGATCTTAGATAAATGAGTATCAGAGATGGAACCGAATAGGTTATATGACCCTGTACATTTGTAAAGGTTGGAAGAGATATCAAAGGTCACTTCAGCAGTTATAATAGCAGTAATTGAATCTAATGAGGGGCCAGCTCTGAGTAGGACCCATTTTGCCCTTTCCAGCAGTGAATTGACCTGGCAGATAAAATATTATGTCCAACAAGCAGGGGAGTAACTTGTCCATCACCTATGCCTCACCCAAAAGTGGACTGGAGATGGGAGATGTACATAGCAACCATTTTAAGCTTATGTCTATTTTTCTGAGGAAATAACCAAGCATGGAGATAGGATGCTGCTCTACGTCATTCCTTAGGATGAATTCTCAATAGATATCATTCTTAAAAGGTAATTGATGTTATGTGGTTAATTAATAATGGGGAGATGTTAGCTGGTTGACTTTTATTGGAGAAACTCACAAGATTGGGGCTCATAGGTGAGAGTGTGAGAGAAAACTCCAGCCACTCACAATTACCTCTAGAACACCGAGGATAGAAGGAGTTAGCCATGCTCTAAATTCCCAGTCTAGTCCAAGTGCGAGTTGGAAGAGTATCTCCAGAGCATAAGCTGAAGAAACATACAAAATATATAAAGCAGATACAAGGTAAATTTGGAAGGGATAACACTAGCAGTTTCAGAAACCTTTATAGGGGGAAACATGAGCCAAGTCTTAAAGGAAACCAGAGCTTCTAATCAATCAACTGATCAACCAGTATTTCATAAATATCTACTTTGTACTCTGTGATCAGGGTGCAAATAAAGAAATAAACCCTACTCTCAAAAAGTTTACATTCCAATCAGTTAAATATGTACATGTATAGGCAGAATAAACATTAAATTAAAAGAAAACAAAAGAAAAATTAAAATTAAAAGAAAAATTAAATTAAAAGAAAACAAATACTTAGAAAAAACCAAACCACTTACAGAGGGAGGACATTAGCAACTGCAAGGATGAGGAACTCCTTTCTGTAAAAGATGGTGCTCAAGTTGGGTGTGAAAAGATTCTGTGAAGAAGAGATGAGGGGGGAGTATGTTCCAAGCAAGAGGGATGGTCCATGCAAAGGCATGGTGATGGTGTGCCATGTGTGAGCAACAGAGATCAATGTGGCTGGGTCATAAAGTTCAAAAAGGGAAATAATATACTATAAGCTTTAAAAGATCTCTTGGGACTAGATTAAAAAGGACTTTAAAAGCCAAATTTAGGAGCCTGTATTCCAAGGACAAAGGGGAGAAGGGTAGCTTTCCAGATACGGGAGACAATCGGGGCAAAGGCATTTCTGTGGGAGACAGAGCAACAACTCACATCTCTAGTACTTGAATTAGTAGGAATAACCAAAAAAAAAATATTTTCTCCAACTTTAAGAAAAAGAGACTAATTCCCAAATCTTGAAGGATGAAGAATCAGGGCCAAGAGCATCAGGTCCAAATGGCCACAGTGATATAAAGAAAGGAGCCCCAACAGATATCCCAAGTGAGAATGAACATTTGAGGTTCCAGAAAACAGGTGGCGACACACGTTCTTACCTCCTTCTACATAAAGTGTGGACCAAATATACCCATTGCTATGTGCCCAGTCAGGGATAGCTAAGACATTAGTTTTCTTAAATTCTTTGTGTGTATGTCAGTGTGTACACAAACATATACACATGTGTGAACACACACTTTGAGGGGGGAGGGAGACATTGAGAAGTAATTGTGATTTTTTTTAAAGCATCAATAAAATGAAAACCTAATATGAAATTTCAATCATCAGACATTCAATGAGAAAGAATTTCAGGGGGAGGGATGGGGACAAGTTACTGACTTCACGGACCCCTTAAATTGCAGCAGATAGAGAAGGGTCTGCCCTGGTCTATGGGTATGTGGAGGCTGGCAGGGTTCACACACAATGCCAAGTGGGTGAATAATCACACGGTGGGTGGCGAGGTGGCCTCAAACAGATCCTGCTGTGCCCTGTATTGGCAGAGCCCTGATGATTGATGGTTTCATCTGATATTAATTTTGCTGTATAGCATACTTCATTCATATAAACAGGCTTGATGATGCCCAATTAGTGGGGAAATAAACTTTATTTCTGCATTAAATTTTCATTACGAACATTCTATTTCTAAGATTCTTAATTAACAGCTTTAGGAAGGTTACTCTGTACACACACTGGTTTCTTCTAGGCACCAGTACGGAAGGTAGGATGAGAAGCTACTGCCACCTAGTCAATCAAGGGCTGATCTACAGCTCAGCCAAGAGAAATACAGAGGAAGGGAGAAACCGGTGCTGGCTCAGAGAGGAAACCTACCCTCGCACGACTGGCCAAGCATTTGGCCAAAAAGAATATCAGGACCCAATAGAGGCAATCTTAACTTACAAAATGGCAAGTGTGTGGATAGAATTTGCTCCCCACGACTCATTTACCCAGCATCCCACGAGTCCTGGAGAGCAAATTCTATCCACACACAAGGCAGAAAAATGCTCCCAGGCTCTGGGGTGTGTTAGGATAGGAAATTATAGAGAGGAGGGACTCTGGATGCTTTTCTGTTGCCAATGCTTTAATTTGATAAATTATCTTAGAAGATAACTGTGGCTATTTTTATTATCATTATTGTTGTTAGGAATGCTGTTAGATAATTAATAATAATCAGTATTAATGGATAGATAGTATTTATGGAATGATTTAAGGTTTGCAAAATAATATCTATCTATATAGTATCATCTCATTTAATCATTACAACAACCCTATAAAGTAAGCCTTTTGTTAGTCCCATTTTACAAATGATGAAACTGAGATGGAGGTTAAATGACTTTCACAGGGTCACACAGCTAATAAGTAGATAAAGCAGGTTTTGAGCTCTGGTCATCCTGGCTCCAAGTCTTGGGCTCTATCCATTGTGTCAGTACAGTGTTGTAGAGAATTGTCTATGGAATATTATTAACTGCTGACCATAGAGAATCAGTAGTCAAGAAACATTTATGAAGCAACTAATATGTGCCAGGCTCTGTGCCAAGGATTAGAGATACAAATATGGGGAAGAACATACATATTATATGTGTTTGTATGTATATACTATCTCCATAGAAAATACATCAACCCAATGGCCCATACTGTAAGATTAAAATTAATATCCAATAACTCCAAGTATTATGTTTTATAAGATTTATTAATAATCACTTGAAGTAGCGAGTAAAGAGGAGTTTCTCCCAGACCAAGGTCGGGGGAAAGGAAGGAAAAAAGCCTAGAAGGCAGGGTTAACAGAAACTTTAGCTACAAAACATAATGGCACAATGTGAGGACGAAAGAGGAATTCTGGGAAATAGTCGTAGGGTACAAAATTCTAATTACACAATACTTTATAGGTATTATCAATTTAATTTTAAAAATGAAAAAACTAAAGCTTAGAGAAGATGGATCATTCGCCCATACCTTGCTGGTCTCCTAGACAAGACTGTCCCAGGCTCACAATAGTCCAAGGGTTTATATCCACTCAAAAAAAATTTAAATATTTCATGAACCCCCATAAATATATTCATCTTTATTAGCCAGCCAGAGGATGTAATTGAGAGCAAAAGCATTTAATGAAATAACAGAGTTAGAAAAGAAAATAACATTTCTCCCAGTAAATCTGCGGGGAAAGTCTTATACATTCCTACAAATGCATGCGCCATCAGCATGGACACACATGGGAAATATATGTGGAAGGCACAGACTCTGGATTACATAAAGATTAGAACATACTATTGGAGCACATGCATGGGGAACACATCTAGGCAGGGTGAAAGTATGAAAAGGCAACAGATATGTCTGCTTAATGATTGATCAATAGCTACATCATTGCCCATTTAGCACAGCCTTAGAGACTGACCTTCCTAAAACCTGCCAAGGGCTCTCTGAGTGTGACATCCCATGTTCTCTCCACCCCGTTAAAATTTTGATCTCCCAAGAAAGCAAATGAGAGAAAAAGTACAAGAACAAAATATACACCAAAGAGACAAAATTGTTGCCTGTAGAAGATGCCATAGATTTGGAGTTAGAAGAGACCTGAGAAAAGAACTAGTCAAATATCTTCATTTACAGATGAAGAAACTGAGGCCCAAAAGCATTAAACAACTTGCTCAGGATCACATAGATAGGAAGTGAAATATTATATAAAGACCCAGAAGGAGACTCAGAGATAGAAGTGAAGGGAGGCAGAGCCCCTAAGACACTGTGCAAGGCCAACAAGAGTAGGGAAGGACAAGAGAGGAATACCAACGCCCTCCATAACAAATCTTTTTTAGCTTGCTATTTTAACTCATTTTGGCTAAATCAGTGTGGATCCCTGTTATTTCTACCTGCTGAAAGACAGCAAGAACCAGCAGGAAACTTTAAATTTTATATCCTCTCAATTTGGCATCCTTAGGCAAAACTCATTCACCTTCTCTAGTTATAGTTCTGTCCAACAACAACAACAAAATTAAATCTATAATGGGGAAGGGAATTAAAAATCAGTTGTTTAGGGGGCAGCTGGATAGCTCAGTGGATTGAGAGTCAGGCCTAGAGACAGGAGGTCCTAGGTTCAAACCTGGCCTCAGCCACTTCCCAGCTGTGTGACCCTGGACAAGTCACTTGACCCCCATTGCCCATCCTTACCAATCTTCCACCTAGGAGCCAATACACAGAAGTTAAGGGTTAAAAAAAATCAGTTGTTTAAATCTTTCATTTCATAAATGAGGAAGCTAAGACCCATCAAAGCGATAGGACATATCTAAGGCCACATATGATGGACAAAACCAAGATTTAATTCCAGGGACCTAACTTCAAGTTCAGCAGCCCTGCCACTATATTTGGTATGTTCTTCTTCCCATTTCTGGACCTTTCCATTGGCCCAACCTCTTTTATGAAATGTTTTCCCCTTCCCCTCAGGAAATCTGAAATGCCTCAGATAAAACAACTTATATGAAAAATAGACTCAGGCCACATGGAAGGGCTTTGGGCTGGCCTGAGTACTGCCAACTTCCCCAATGCCATCATTACTGGGCTACTCTCCCTCAATCCAGTGAGATCAAAAATGGAGCCTGGACACCATATTACAAGAAGTCTTCATGGAAAACTGACCAGATAGTCACAGACAAGAGGGGGAAATAGAAATTTAAAATATCTGATAATCACTTCCTGAAAAAGGCCTTAAAATAAAATATTCCAAGACTATTATACCCAAATTCAAAAATTCCTAGGCCAAGGAAAAAATATAGCAGAGTAGATTAAAACACAAAATGTCACTATATGCTATCCTCAAGAAGCACATTTAAATCAGGGAGATAAACAGAGAAAAAGTAAGGTGCTGGAGCAGAATCTATTATACTTCAGCTAAAATAAAAAAAAAGGCAGGGTAGCAATCATGGTCTCAGATAAAGTGAATGTAAAAACTGATCTAATCAAAAAAAGATAAAGAAGGAAATTACATCTTGATACTGGGTACCATACACAATGAAACAATATCAATACCAAGCATATATGCACCAAATTATAGCATCAAAATTCCTAAGAAGGAAAAGTTACATGAAATACAGGAGGAAATAGTAAAATTTGCTAGTGGGAAGCCTCAACTTTCCCCTCTCTTAAGTAGATAAATCCAACTAAAAATTAATAAGATAGAAGTTAAGAAAATAAATGCATTTTAGAAAAGTTTGATGATAGAGTTATGGTGAAAATTGAAACAGAATAGAAAGTATAAACCTTTTCTGAACAACATATGGCATTTTCACAAAAATTGACCACATAAAAACCTCACAACCAAATGCATAAAAGCAGAAATATTAAGTACGTCCTTTTCAGACCATAATGCAATAAAAATTACATTCAACTAATGCCAGTAGAAAGACTAAAATTAATTGGAAACTAAATCATTTTATCATAAAGAATGAATGTGTCAAAGAACAAATCATAGAAACAAGAATTTCATTAAAGAGAATGATGAGGAGACAACCTATCAAAATTCATAACATGTAGCAAAAGCTGTATTTGGGGGGAATTTATATTTGTAAATATTCACATCAATAGAATAGAGAAAGAGCAGGTCACTGAACTGGGCATGCAGCTAAAAAAAAAACAACTAGAAAAAGAACAAATTAAAAGGCCTCAATTAAACACCAAACTGGAAATCCCAAAAGTCAAAGGAAAGATTAATAAAATTGAAAGTAAGGAAATCATTGAACTAATAAATAAGACATGGAGCTGGTTTTATGAAAAAAAAATAAATAAATGGTTATATTGTTTTAGAAATCGTCACTACAGAAATAAGAGCAGGGAAAAATTGAAGGAATTAGAATAAGCCATGAGGGAACAAAATTGTCACTCATTGCAGATGATACGATGGTATCCATAGAGAAGCCCAGAGAATCAGCCAAAGAACTAATAGAAACAACAACTTAAGCAAAGTTGTAACATATAAAATAAACCTACATAAATCATTGGTAAATTGGCAAATTGATAAATCAACCATAAATTTCAATAAGAAGAGATGAAAGGAAATCCCATTTAAAATAATTGTAAACAATAAGGGTGTTGGACAATTGGACAAAAGGAGACTGTAGGTGATCTTTCCCTGGCATTGGGTGTACCTGGTGCTAACTGACAACTCTATTGTCCATATATATGAGCAACATCACACTTACAATATCTGCTTTACAGTTCCAGACCCAAGAGAAGAGCCAGTACTTGTGGCTACAGAAGCACTGGGGACCTGACCACAGTTCCAGGCCCAAGAAGAGTAGGAGAGCTTTCTGCTGCAGGGAAGGAGGGACCATTCTTAGGTAAGGATAAGAGCACAAAAATGAGGAAAGCAATGAGTATTTCTCTCCCCAGATCACACTGCCTTGAAAGCACTGAAAACCTTCAGACCCTCAGAACTGACTCTAAAAACAGTAGCACAAAAAAAAAAAAGCCTGATGCTTAGCATGGTACCTTCCCATTCCCAAGTGGGTAGAGCCCAGCTTTAAGATAAAGTTCAAATTAAAGAAACAGGTTGAAAAAGGAGGCAAACAAAAAAGAAATTGACCTTAAAAAGCTATTACAGTGATAAAGAAACTTGAGGCATAAACTTAGAAAGAGACCGTAATGCAAAAACAACTACAAGCAAAGCCTTAAAGGAAAAAAATGCCCTTTGGGCCAAAGCCTAGCAAAAATTCTTGGAAGAGTTAAAGGGAGGGATCAATACCAGAGGAAAATTCTGAGAAAAGAAATGAGAGTAGTGCGTGGAAACTCACCCCATGAGACATCAAGAAACAGTAAAACAAAGAAACAAAGTCAAAATAATTTTTAAAAAAGAAAATGTGGAATATCTCATTAGAAAAAATAGATGACCTGGGAAATAGATCAAGGGAAGCTGTTTTAAGAATAATTAGACTATCTTAAAGCTATGATAAGAAAAAGAGCATAGACATCATATTTCAAGAATTTATAAAGGAAAACTGCCCTAATACCCTAGAGCCAGAAATAAGAAAATTATTGAAATAATTCTGAAATTAATTTCTGATATTAAAAAAAGAAAAATTTAAAGAATCCACCAATCACCTTTTGAAATAGATCCCAAAATGAAAACTCTCAGGAATATTATAGTCAAATTCCACAGTTCCCAAATCAAGAAGAAAATATTGCAAGCAACCAGAAAGAAATAATTCAAAAAGCATGATACCACAGTCAGTATCACACAAGATTTAACAACTTTTATATTAAAGGAGCAAAGGGCTTGCAATATTATATTGTAAAAGACAAAGGAGCTAGGATTACGACCAAGAATAACCTACCCACCAGAACTGAGTACAATCCTTTGGAGGAAATGGATATTTAATGAATTAGAGGATTTTCAAATATTCTTAATGAAAATAACAGTGCTAAGTAGGAAGTTTAACCCTGAAACACAAGACTCAAGAGAAACATTAAAAAAAAAAAACTTCCTGAAATTACTCACATTCATAGTCAGCAACCAAAATTGGCTTTTCTCCTATACAACTTTGAACTGGTAATTAGTTGGCTTTACCTTTTATTGATGGCTATTTATAACATTAAAATGCAAAATCTTTTCTAGGCTTCTCAAAGTTCCTTTAAAATTTATTTCTATGACCTTATTTCATCATTTTGTATGCAGTATAAAGTGATTTGTAAATTGTTTTGTAGCTTAGGTAAAATTAAGCAGTCATTTCACTCTATTACAGATTTTGCACTGTGGCATTATGTTTTTATAAATGTGAAGGTTGAGAATTAGTCTTAATTGGATGTTTCTTAGTTTCTCAAAGTATTTAAACTAAAAAATTTTAAAGGTAGAAACTCATGGATTTATTCTAAGAAATTAGCCTGACATTCTGCCCCAAATAAAGAATTTCTATAGTAATTGAAAAAACCCATCTCAAAAATTTCTATGAACCCCTTTTCTCATCCCATGATTGCTAATGCCCTCCCTATTTGACTGTGTAGTTTGTATTTATTTCAGTGATTCTGATTCTTGCTGATTGATAGTCTTGGTGTCCCTCAAACTTAGCACAATACCTGGCACACAGTAGGCATTTAATAAATGTTGGTGGATTGATCGATGGTTAAAGCATCAAGAGCAGTCCCCAAATGGCTTGAAAGAATCCATAAACAAACCCTGTTCCTTCAGCTCTCAGAGGAGAATATTGAATGCAATAATTGTTCTCAACATTTTCTGTTTACTTCATAAGCAATCTGAGACCCTATAATAACTGCATGTTTTTAGTTTCCTTAAAAAATAAAACTCCTGAAGCTTGAATGCTTCAAATATACTCATATATGAAATACAGTTTGAGGTTTTGAAGAACAACTTTCTCTCTCTTCCCAAAGGACTCACATTGCAATATCTAAACATCTGGAAATTTTATTATTATTATTATTACCTTGAATGATGATGCAACTCACCAGGGCAACGAAGCCTACACTCATGATATCAGCAGATGAAGATTATCGTGACCCACTCACACTTGTGTCTGACTCTACATTTTTGTAACTGGCCTTGGGGGTGATTAGAGAGCTCTATTTAGGAGTGACTTTGGCTCAGCCCTCCTGAAGTAGCTGACCTCTCTAGGAGGTAGGGAAGACTTAAGTCTGGGTCTACATGACATCAAAATGGCTAGTCAAAATGGAAAATATTGTGGTTATTTTATCTCCATGATTCAAAAATATATTTTTCCTCTAAATAAGAAGGATGTTGACAAATTGAAACATATTCAGAAAAGGACAAGGAGGATAGTTAGAAGACATGCAATCTGTGGTTCAAAGTCTCCTCCTCTTCACCAAACTCCGAGATCAGATTGACCAGATCCAATATCAAAGACTAATCCAAAATGTTATATTCCCTTTTGTCTCATTATGTGTCTATGCAAATTCCAAGCTATAATCCCTTAAGTCCCCAGGGTCAGGATTCTCATAGATCTTATAGATCAGGTCTCTTTCCTTTTTTTTTAACCCTTACTTTCAGTCTTGGAATTAATATTGTGTATTGGTTCCAAGGCAGAAGGGCTAGGCAATCCGGGGGTCAAGTGACTTGCCCAGGGTCACACAGCTAGGAAGTGTCTGAGGTCAGATTTGAACCTAGGACCTCCCATCTCTGGGCCTGGCTCTCAATCCACTGAGCCACCTAGCTGCCCCCCCACCCAGGTCTGATTTCAAATGACCCAGAAGAGGTCATTTTATCCTTTGACCCCTATGTCCCCACTCAAACTATATTCTGGAAAATCTCTGAACATATATATCCAGAAATCTTGTTGAAATGACCAAAAATAGAGGGAACAGGATTACCTATATACAGGTTCCCATACAATCATTCAAGGTAACAAAAAATTAACTAAGAAATAGTCTTCATTTCACCTCATTAAAAAATTCCAAAGGCACAAAGGACTGAAAGGAATAAAAAACACAAATACCTACACACAAACACACTCAAATTAACCCCCAAATCGTCATTAATAGAGACTGTACTTGAGGTCACCACTGGGGTGATACCCTAACATTCCAATGAAATCACTGTCCTCCATAAGATTTTACATAGATTTTACATAGTGAATCCCCGACTTACCACACCACTCTACAGTTTGATTCTCCTAGAAGACAAAAACACTTGGATCAGTTTCTCCATCCAGACCTCTGATATTCTGAATCACTGGAGACAATAATGGGTGGGGTAGCAAAATACAGGCCTTCTACCCAAGATAATGGTTTTATTTCTTTAATGCCCCCCCAGCTTCAGGGGCCACATGTTCCACGTCTTTCTTTCTCTAGAAGTCCACTAATCAAGTACTCCACTTTCTCTAAAAAAAACAATAACCCTTTCCCCAAACTCTCAAACTCAGAGACACAAAGCAAACTCCAAGGTTGATGGGATCAAATCAGTCTTCCTTCTCCCTCAACTAAAAGGCTAGATTCTGGGTTCATGCAGCTTAGTAAAATTCTAATACTTCTCCTCTACAAAGGAAGGTGGAGTTTAGGAACATAGCCCATGATCTTTCCTTTTGGTCCCCCTGAACAAGCACATATCTGCTATGGAGCTTGTACTCCTGCTCTCTTGGATGAAGATTATCCACTTTCATTTGTGTTGTCTCTTTCTGTGCTCAGAAAGGCAGGGGGAAAAGGCAGAGAGCAATCAGTAATTTGGGGTCTGAGAGCTCTCCTCGAAGCACTTATGAAAAAGCACGTGTAACTTGCAATGTGCTCCCGTGAAAGGCAGTCATTAGAAGTTACATTCCAGAAGTCACAATGAAAAGCTGCAGAAAGGGTTAACATAAAAGGATGGATTTGTTGGCTCTTTTTATCAGGCCAGCCCAGAAGAAGAGATTCTTTGAAAATAGGTCCTAGCCAGACCCAAGAGGTCTATCCAGACGAATGAACTTGTCTCAACTTCAGAAACTGGAAACTACCCCTTTGGAAATGCTAGTGAATGCTTTCCACACCCGTCACCTCATCTTGATACAGTCCCAAATTCTGAAATCAAATTAGGAATTACCTTGGTCGTCTTAGAAAAAGGTGCCAATGAGCAATGCCTCTGCTCCAATGGCCACAGAGTTTATCAAACAATCCACGCAAAGCTCATTGGGTTAAATGGATATAAACATTTTCTCTGAGTATTTAAAGAGGAGTTTTGTGGAAGTGGCCTTAGATGTCTTCTGTGTGGCCTCTAAGAACAAGGTTTCAGAGGCTATCCAAAATTCCAACGGCCAACCTTGGAAAGAAGTGAATTTCTCAACCCTGGAGAGATTGAACCGAAGGTGAGATAACCATTTCTCACACTTACTTAATACTTATCTTGTGTGTGGCCATATAGGTGCAATTTCCTTCACCCCCTTGAGTTCAAGCTCCCCGAGGACAAAGTGTGTCCTTCCTTTTCTTTATAGTCCGAGTCTTTGGTTCTGTGCCTGTGCCTGTTGATGGGTTCAGTGATGTTGTAGAGGGATTCTTGTTCAGGTGTGGGGTAGACTGAAGGGTTTCTGAGGTTCCTCTTTTCTAGGGACTTTGAATACATCATTTCACATTTTCTTCACCTGGAAAATGAACCTAGATCAGGTGATCTCCGAGGTCCTTTCAGGTGATGAAATTCTGGGAATTTCATAACTCTTTTTCCACTGATGATAATTGTTCAGAGGGCCAATATGAGAGCCAGAGTTAAAACAGTAACAGTCATGACACTAGATTTATTATCAAGATACTAGATTTGTTGGTAGTGACTTGGGTTTGAATTCAAGCTCTATCACTTGGAAAGCTTCTTGTTTATCTTTGTATTTCCAGTGCCTAGCACTGTGCATAACACATTCTAGGTGCTTAATAAATACTCATTGATTGGCTTATTTATTCTATGAGAATCTCCAAGATCTTTGAAGCTAGTAATGAGCCATGATGTAATCACAGCACTGAACAGACTTGTAAAACAAGACGAGTCCTATATGATAGAGGAATAGAAAGTGAAGTGGATGCTCTACTCTCTCACTATTGATGTTGTTGTTTGTCTTTCGTTGTCAAAGTGGACCAATAATATCACTGGGGATGTCTTGATTTTTGCATGCCATACTTTAATGAATGGCAAAAGGCTTATTTTTCCTTAGATATCTCCCTCCTCCAGTCTTCCATTCCTCTGTAAATATTCATCCCTTCAAGATAAATTTTTGCTTATATAAGGGCAGATAGATGATGGATGGATCGGTGGATCCAGTGCTAGGTCTGGAGTCAGGAAGACCTGTGTTCAAATCCAGCCTTAGATATTTACTAGCAATGTGACCTTGAGCAAGTCACTCAACCCTTGTTTGCCTCACTTTCCTCATCTGTAAAATGAGCTAGAGAAGGAAATGGCAAAGCATTCTAATATCTTTGCCAAGAAAATCCCAAATGAGATCCCAAAGAGTTAGACATAGCTGAACAACAGCAATACAAAGGCCATCATTATTCCTTAGAAGGAATACCTTAAGGAGTCTTTGATACACAGGACATAATCCAAGGAATTTCCATTAAATTCCAGTTGGGTATATAAAGAACTGAATTAGCCCCAGAGAAGATATAAAAGTAAAATAGATGTGGTCCCTGTATTTATAAATGGAGTTTGCCATCAAGGAGCAGGGTAAGATATGAGTCTAGATTAACCTCAATATATGATATTACCAAAAAATACTATACAAGGTCTAATGTGGAAAGCCATCATTAACCAAGGCAATTAGGGAAGTAGTTATTATTTTTTCTTTAATAAGATCTGTGACTTCATAGCTATGGGGAACTCCCAATGAAAGAATCTTTCTCTACCAAAGCCTATCAGCACCCCCTCGGAATTTTGTCCTCTGGAGCATTAGGAAATAAAGTAATTTTTCCAGTATAGGTCAGAGGCAGGTTTTCAATCTCAATCTTCCTAATTCTGAGGCCAGTTCCTATCTACCACACTACATTGCCTTTCCCAAAGGCGAAATATGCTGTTTAACTTTCCATTTTTTAATAATAGATGCCGGTAGGTGAATTTTAAAGGATGGATTAAAAATTTAAAAAGTAAAGACAAAGAGAAAGGGTATCCCAAATATGAGAAAGAGCCTCAGCAAAGGGAAGGAAAGGAAGAGAATAATAACCATTTAGAAAGTGCCTCCTCTGTGCTTAGTCCTTTATAAATATTATCTCATTTGATAAAGGTACAAAGGTGGGAATATGCAGGGAGTGTTTCAGGTCAAGATATTTTTTGATTTGGTTGAAGCGGAGTATGTAGGGATCTAATATGAGGTTATACCAGAAAGATAGAGTAGGAGCAAATAGGTAGGATAGTAGATAGAGCTCCAGATTTGGGGTCCTGAGTAGATGGGTTCAAATCTAGCTTTAGACATTTCTGGGCAAGTCACTTAACAACAATTTCCTAGCCCTTGCAGTTCTTCTGTCTTAGAATTTATTCTAAGACAAAAATAAAGGGTTTAAATGTTTTTTTTTTTAAAAGAATAAAGAAAGATAGGGCAATTCCAGACTGACCCTAGACCTTAAATGTCAGATGAGGGAATTAGAACTTGAGTCCATGAATATTAGGGTGCTACAGCAGGCTTTTGAGCAAAGAAGCCACATGACATCACCATCATTATCCCAGAGTATTTTGAGATTTTTTAAACACTATATATATATATATACATATATATGTACATATATATACACACACATATATATGTACACATATATATGTATATATAATTTTATTTGATTTTGCATGGGGATGATTAAAGGATGGGTTGTGGGGGGTGGGTGGAGGCAGAAAAAACTGTAAGGAGACCCTCAAAATAGCATAAGGATCTCTCTCAAGGTAGTTGCAGAAGGAATCTCATCCTAATAATATGAACATAGAAAAGAGGATAGATTGGGTTTAGAACAAAGTGGGATTCAGTCATCTCATCATGTATTTAGAGCTAGAAGGGATTTTCAAGGTCAACTGGTCCAATTCCCTTGTTTTACAGATGAAGAAACCAAGGCTCAGAGAGATCAAATGACATGCTCTAGGTCACACCACCAGTACTATATCATAGAGCTTCCTGGTCTAAAAACCTTAAAAAGAAATTAAGTACCACCCATTCTTTTAAAGAATTTTGCAAATGTCTTGAGAACTTAGTCACGGGATTTATATCACATTCCTTACACCTTCCCTCTCCTGTGTCCACTTTGAAGGAAAGTACCATATTTGTCTTTGGGAGACAGTAATGTAGAAACTATAACAGAAGACTTTCCCTTGAGGATCCAAATATTTGTGTTAAATGAAATGAGAAATCTGCTAAGTGGCCGTAGGAATCCCCCAGGGAAGGATATTTTGTAATTTAAAAAAATTCCTACTGAAATTCCTCTCTTGCCAAGAAGAGAAGAATGATTTCCATTAAAATTACTCTGTCTGAATTACTCTTTGCCCCATGGGAGGGTATAACATTACAGCTTTTAAGCTTAGTAATTTAGGATGGGAGATACCTTATTTGGGAATCATGGGAGGTTAGCACACAAAAATGTTGAGTGCAAAATATTTCCTCCATAAAAGTCACATTCTAAAAGTTTAGAACTTAAAGTTACAATTCAGAAAACAGTGGATTTCAGTAACTATAGTTGATTTTCATTCCAGGCATCCCTGATCTTGCCTCCAAGGAAGCTAAGAAAAACTGACTGTGCCACTGGAATTTCCTTTTTTTCTAGAAGACTTAAGTGAATAGTCAAAAATGAGATCTTGCAGTCCTTTTAACAAATCTCTAAGACATGTTCATTTCCTAAAGCCAATTAGAGGCCTAAATCTGCTCAAAGAAAGGAGTAAATAAATCTTCATTTTCTTTGCCTTATTGGAATAAAAGACCCATTCCTTGCTAGAGAGAGATAACAAGCTTCATCTTGTGTGTTCACATGCTGTTAATTTCTTGGATGGTTAATATCCTTTCTTTCTTTCTTTCTTTCTTTCTTTCTTTCTTTCTT
>NC_058131.1:708001970-708087126 GCF_016433145.1 Gracilinanus agilis
TTCCTTCCTTCCTTCCTTCCTTCCTTCCTTCCTTTCTCTCTCTCTCTCTCTCTCTCTCTCTCTCTCTCTCTCTCTCTCTCTCTCTCTCTCTCTCTCTTTCTTTCTTTCTTTCTTTCTTTCTTTCCTGAATCTCCTTACACACAAGCTAGAAATACAAGAATTACTCACAGCCTTTGTCTCCCTGTAGATGTGCACAGAAGCCAAGTTTTACCTGACCTCTGGGCCTTTCTCCTTTTTAGGCAACCTAGTGTTCTTCCCCTACCCGCTCTAGGGGATTTGCCATATCTGATTGTTGGATTATAGAGTGGACATCCAATAAGCTTAGCCCATTGCAGCTCAGAACTAACCTCAAGAGAACCATCTGCCTCATCTTCCCTGGTAGCTCGGATTAAAGCCATTCACCATCACAATCATTTTGATTCATTTTCATAGAAATTAGGGGTGGCAGGGCATTTCAATGTACTTCCTTTATGAGCCTGGCTGAGTAGAATCTAAGCTCCTCAAGCTCAAGACTGATTCTTTTTCTATTTTTGTATTCCCAGAAATTAGCTGTGCTTGGGACACAGTGGGCACTGTTACTAACATCATCCCCCAAAACAATAAAAAGTGATAAACAGCATATATAAATTGTTTTAAGGTTTGCAAAGCACTATTCAGTCATTTCAGTTGTGTCTGGCTCAGTAACCCCATTTGGGTTTTTCTTGGTATATACACTGGAGTGGTTTGCCATTTCCTTCTCCAGCTCATTTTACAAATGAGGAAACTCAGGCAAATAGGGATCAGTAGCTTACCAAGGGTCACCAAGCTAGTAAGTGTCTGATGCCATATTTGAACTCATGAAGATGAATTTTCCAAATTCCAGGTCTGGCACTCTACCCATTGTGCCACCTCGCTGCCATACAAACCACTACATATGCTGTTATCTCACTCAATCTTCATACAGCTAGTATCTGAAGCAAGACTTGAATTCAAGTCTTCCTGACTCCATGTCCAGTGCTCTTAACAGCTGTACCACCTAGCTGGTGAGTGGATCAGTAGGCATTTATTCAGTGCCTACTATCGGTCAGACAGTGTATTCAGTGCAGGGGAATAAATTGAAATGACTTGAAGCATGATCACAGAATTCAGAATTTGGAAAGTGTATGAAAGATTAAAGCATTCAACTCATTCATTTTTCAGATGAGAAAATTACACACTATTAATTTTCTTTTTTGTTTAGGAAAAAAATAAGTTTAAAGAGCACATTGCATAGGTTGGTGTCCCAGTTCTAACATTCTAAGATTTGTCTCAGGTCATGTGGAGGGGAAATGCTTGATGTGAATACGTCCAGTTCTTAAAATCCCTCATCCGAAGAAGTTCCATTTATATATGCTGCCTCCCTGGAATCAGATGTGGAGCGAATGGAGCAGAAGGCTAGGAGGATACACACAGATTTAAACTAAGTCCTATGTGTCAATTTGTCCTCAAATAGACCAATAATTCACATTTTTGTAGTGTAGGATTGCATACAAATTCCATTCACTTCAATTCAAAAAGGTCTTAAGAAGTATATGTGTGATGGGAAAGGCAGCATGACATGATGGGAGGTTCAGGCTTCAAGTAAGAAGACCTCAGCTCTAGTCCTACACCCAATGTGTACTCTTTGCATGCCCACCCATGTCATCTAATCACCCTAAATCTCAGTTTTCTCACCTTCTCTGATTTTATAGTCCAAAGAGCTGAATTCAAATCTTGCCCCTAACACATAATACTGTTGTGAACTAGGACAACTCATTTTATTCTTTAAAACTATAAGTAACAGATGAGTTTTTGACCTGAATGGTTAGAAATAGTTTCTTAAGCTGATAAAATCACCAGGAAGAAAAAATAAAGAAAAACACATTGCCCTGAGAGAGGGAAATGCATGTCCTCTCCCTGCTCTGATGTCATTCAGACAAGTCTTTCACGCTCTTTAGAAGAGTTTTATCACACTCCTTGACTTACTATTCCCTCATCCTAGGGTACTACTTGTAGCAGACATCTCTTAAAGAAGGCTTAGGAATTACTCAGGTCAGAAATCTCCCTAAAAGATATTTGTACCTATACTGGGTCAAGTGTAGGTGAACAACTGACTTCCTCTGCCACAAAAGAAATACTTAAAAAACAAGTGCAAAAACCTTCATGAGCACCAAATCATTAAAGCATGAAATAGTTGCCTATCACTCAATTATAAAGCTCCCAGGAGGTTTATAATTTGTGAGACTGCTAAATAGGTTATTTCATTTTCGCCTCAGAATTATATTGTCCAAGCAGCTCACAAAAGGCCCATTTATTCTGGCTTCATCTTTCTTAGTCCTCTTGTTTGTAATATGTTCCTGATGGTAGTCACCCCCTCCTCTGAAAAGTCATTGCCAAGATCATCCCCTGCTGGCCAACCAAGTGCTTCCAAGCTCTTAAGCCCAAGAAGCTGTCCAGAAGGTTTGAAATACCCATCTCAGGATTACTTTTCAGTCACCTGTGCTAACAGAGAGATGGGATGATAAAACATTTAATAAGTGTTTGTTCTGTGACAAGTACAGAGCACAAATTGCTCCTGTTTTCATTCCAAGAAAAGAAGACAATGCATATTGAAGTCGAAGACATGGAAGGAGACAGGCAGAGTTCTGGTGAGAGGATAAAATCCAGAGTGTAATACTAACTAGCATTTATATGGCACCTACTGCATGTCTGGCACTGGGCTAAGTGCTTTACAGGTGTTGAATCTCCCAACAATCCTGGGAGGTAGATGCTATTATTGTCTTGACAGACAGAAAGAGAGGCAGGGAGAGACAGAGAGAGAAACAGAAATCGGCAGAGTCAAAGAAAGTCATAGGGAGAGGCAGAGAGACAAAGAGAGAGATGAAAAAAGTAGGGATAGAGAAACAGAAACAGAGAACCTTTTTCATCTCCTTCAAAAACTACTGAGTGGTTGACTCCTGGTTCTTTGGCATCCCAACCCCAGGCAATGATAGAATGAGGCTGAGGGACCAGTTGGTGTTGATTGTGTTATACCCAAGTGCAAGTGCAGGGGGACCAAGAAGGTGATATCCATCAGCATCCTATAGAGTAGTTCAGCCAGTACTAAGCTAGATCACGTGCAGCCACCAGAAGGGGCCAGGGCATGTGCTTAACTCCTTTCCCATTTTATAAACCAATGTGCAGATGAGAAGACAAAATATTAAATCTGTTCCTCCCTTCAAGGAGCTCACTTTCTTCTAGGGGATACAGAAAGGTTGACAGAGAAGTAAATATAAGAACAATTAATGGGGAATAGTAAATGGTTCCCCATGGTACTTGGCACCTAAGATGAGCCTTAAAGGAAGCTAAGCATCCTGAGAGGGACACATGAGGAGAGGTCTTTTGTAAAAACAAGTGCTTTCCTTATGACAATCCTATGTAGGAGGGGTTGCATGTGCTGTTCTCCCCATTTTATAGATAAAGAAACAGAGATTCCAAGAAAGGATTTGTCCTGGATCACACAATGAGTTAATGATAGGAGTAGAGTTCAAACTCATGTCAGTCAGTGCCAAGGTAATTTTTCTTTCCATTATAGTAAACTACCTTTTATATAAATTGATGTCCAAATGTCATCCTTTCCTAATTTCCACCAAGGATAGAACATCTCAAAGGATCAGATGAGAACATGATCCTTCAGCTTTAGTTAAATCTAAGTTTGGACCCATCAGCATCAGGCCCTGAGCATTCATCCCCAGGGGCCAGGGGTTCAAAGGAACAGTTCAGTGAAGCTCTGTCCACTAGCACCAGGGTCCTAGGATAAAACTTTCAGAAAGCCCTTCAAAAGAATGCAGGCAGGATATGTCTATTTTGCTTCAAGGTTTGTCAAAAAGCTTCCTTCACAACAACTCTTTGAGGTGGGCAGTGGAGAGTTATCATCCCCAGTTTACAAATTAGGAAACTGTGGCTCAAGGAGGCAAAATTACTTGCTTAGAGTCACACAACTAGTGAATACATGAGGTAAGATTCAAACCAAGGCATAAACTAAAAGTGAAAGGCAAGCAGTCTGGTAGCTCTAAAGACATTAACTGTTCCTCCATGGATATAGCCTCTCCACAAAGCTTGCCCCTTCCTCATATGTTCCCTTTGTGTTCACCATTTACACTGATAACTTACAAATTTGGGGGAGAGCTTACCCAGGGCTTTATGGGGAAATGTTCCATTTTTAAACTATTGCATAAATGCCTTTGCTTTTAATTAAATGTGTCATCTGGCTGATTAGTAGAAGCCACTATATCAGTGGGGGCTCATGAGCTACTATATCTACGTTGAATAGATAGAGACTTATAGAGCATCTTAAGCCTAGGGTGCTTTTTCTGGGAAATACATATTTAGTTCTACACACGTACATATTTAGGTTTGTGGCTAATTTAGTTCAATCCAACTCAACAAACATTTCACCTAGAAGGCACCATAAAGGTAATCTAGTTCAAATCCTTTATTTTACAGATAATGAAACTTTCCTTTCTTGGTACCCCCAGAACTTAGCATGGAGTCTGGAAATACTAAGTGCTTTAAGAGACTCCCCAGTTATTGTTTCCTCTTTTTCAGTCATGCTTGACTCTTCATATTGGACCCCATTCAGAGTTTCTTTGGAAAAAATACTGAACTGGTTTGCCTTTACCTTCTCTAGTTCATTTTACAGATGAGGAAACTGAGGTAAGCAGGATTAAGCGAATTTCACAGGATCACAGAGCTAGTAAGTGTCTAAGGTCAGATTTGAACTCAGGAAGATGAGTATTCCAACTCCAGATTCAATGCTCTACTGCATCACCAAGCTGGCAGTAGTTGAGATTCAAAGTCAGTGCTTCATGAACTAAGGTGATAAGATCATACAGGTGGTCCTTGGAAGAGTGCAGCCTTGGATGTAGAGTCTCTAGTATTGTCAAGAGAGCCCAAGATTCCAAGTTGGAAGCTATGGTTCTTCTCTAAGATTTCTCCTGATTTTAACTCCTTGGGTGAAATGATGCTCTTATCAAGCATGGATTCCTGCCTTTGCCACCGACAACCCAGGTGGCCATGGAGAAGTGACTTTTCTTCTCTGACATTCTGTTTCCTTGTCTATTGAATAAAGAACTTGGAATCGATAATACAAACAGTAATGTGTGTGTGTGTGTGTGTGTGTGTGTGTGTGTGTGTGTGTGTCTTCTAGATAAGAATCTGGAGAGGTTGGGACATCCCCATGACCTTCATAGCAAGTAAGAATGGAAGTTAGTATTCAAATTCATGTCTCTTGAACATGGTGTGGTACAGTGAAAGACTTTTGGCTCTGGAGTCTAAGGTTCTGTGTTCAAATCCCAACTTGGATGTTCATTACCCTATGATTTCATTTAATCTTCCTGGGGTAAGGTGGGGAAATAGAGATGCTGTACCACCACAATGTGTAGAAAACAGGGAGCACTAAGTGGACAGAGTACCAGGTCTGGAGTCTAGAAGATTCATCTTTCTGTGTTCACATCTGACCTCAGACTTCCTAGCTATCTGGCCTTGGACAAGTCACTTAACCCTGTTTACCTCAGTTTCCTTATCTGTAAAATGAGCTGGAGAAGGAAATGGTAAAGCACTTCACTTATCTGCCAATAAAACCCAAATGGTTTTATTTATTTATCTGCCAATAAAACCCAACAAAAAGTTGGACTTGACAGAAATGACTGAACAATAACAAAGCAGGGAGAAATTAAGGATTTTTAGAGAAATAAATGCTACTGGAAGAGAACTCTGTGTCTATCCCCTGCTGTGTTACCATGAGGAGTCACTCACCCTCTCTGTAGCACTTTCAACTGAGGATGATAATTTTGCTTTACGTCATGGGATTATTGGGGAGAATAAGTAACAAAATGATTATAAAGCAATCAGCCTCTGAAATGTGCCATAGAAGTAATTAAAATTAATGATGTAGACCGCTTGCAGGTGTGGCGCCAAGGCCGAGGGTTTTCACCAAGTCCTTTCAAGTGCTAGGTTTGTTTTATGACTCTGCCTCAATCTGGTGAATTGGATTATTTAAATGAAATACATTTAATAAGTTCCCCTGGGCCTCAGCTGAGATTTCTTTATGGTTATTTGACTTTTCTCTGTATTAGACTTAACACCTGGGTAATGCTAAGTGCCATAGTTACCCTGAATTACAAGAGACTAAATAAATATTTGAAAAAAATGGGAGAACTCTTTTATTAAACTTGCTGCAAATGAAAAGACCGATTATTTCTGCCATGACCTGGTATACCTTCTCGCTTAAGAGTGCCTGCCCAGCAGTGGATTGAGTTTTTATAATGCCAGACACTTTTTAAATGGATGATTTCCAAATGTAGTCATTTTCATTTTCCTCTTCCTCAGCTTTCTGCGTATTCTTTAACCATTCATTTTAATACAGGTTTGTTATTTTAAGGCCACTATAGAAGGTGCCTAATGGACTGGGTCAAGGGGAAGAAACACTCTTGTCTTCTATCTGCCTTCCCTCGAACAAATAAAGTTCTAAATGTACTCTTATCGGAATGTGGCAAGGATAATTGTAACATACATCCAGGCTTTGGGTATAATGATGCTTGTACTAAATGAGAATTGTTTGGAGAGCAGATGCCCTGGCGAGCCAGAGAGGAGACCTACATTTTGAACTGTGATAAAGATGGAGAAAAAAGAAAGAAAACTTATAGAAATGGAGGAAATAGAGAGAAAAGAGGGAAGAAGAAATTATCAGGAGATCATGCAAATGGCCAGGGAATAGCCAAAAGTAAGGGATCCGATGAGGGTGGGGAGTGAGGAAAGATGTGGCTCAGGGGAGCTGATGTTTACCAGAAGAGAACCCAGTTTAGGAATCTCTATGGATGGAAGTCTGGTTGGGGAGGCGGGTCAGGATGCCTTGGGATACTGGATAATTGTTTGTGTTAATGAAAGGCAAGGTGGTTTAGTGGACAGAGCTCTCAATTTGAAGGAAGAGAACCTCATTCTGAATGTAGGCTGTGTTACTAGCTGTGTGACTCAGCCTCCCAATCTGTATAATAAGAAGATTATAGTAATGAAGCCCTTAAAATCTCTTCATCTTTATATCCCATGATCCACTGGGGGCTGAAGGAGAGGATAAGACTTGGAGAACCAGAAAGAAAAAAAATTTTTTTTTCTTCAACTCCAAATAACAGAAGGAAATGATTCTGATTTAGAGTAGAATTAAAGAGAAAGGGAGAGGAGAGCAAAGGAGAGAGGACTTGGGGAAGAGGAGATTTAATAAGAGGGTAGATAGGATGATTGGACAGGTAGCTATTTTGCCTTAGAATAGTAATATTTTATATAAAAGATATATTTTAGATAAAATATATTATATCCTATATCATACATAGAACCTCAAGATTTATAAAGCACTTTCCAGACATTATTTCAGCTTAATCAATTAATTAACAATTATGTCCCAAGTGCTAACTAGGTACAAGGCACTGTGCTAAGCTCCAATGATGAAAAGAAAAAGCAAAACCAGTCCCTGCCTGCAATGAGCTTACAATCAAGTGGAGAAGCTAACATGTATATGGGCAAACTAGGTGTGTGCAGTGGAGAGAGTGCTAGACTTGAGTCAGGGGGCCACCCTTCCTGAGTTCATATCTGGCCTCAGACATTTACTAGGAGTATGACCCTGGGCAAGTCATTTTATCTGTTTGCCTCAATTTCCTCATCTGTAAAAATGAACTGAAGAAGGAAATGTTGAACTCCTCCTGTATCTTTGCCAAGAAAGCCCCAATTAAGACCATGAAGAATTTGACATGACCAAGAATGACTAAAAATTATAAACATATGTTGGCATTATAGCATACCTACAAAATGTTATCTTAGAAAGTGCCCTAGCCACAACTGATTGGAATGGACTTCTCTACTAGCAACAATGCAATGATCCAAAACATTTCTGAGGGACTTATGAGAAGGAAAACTCTCCACATCAATAGAAAGAACTGTGGGAGCAGAAACACAGAAGAAAAACAACTGCCTGATCTTCTGGCTTGATGGGGATATGATTGGGGATATAGACTCTAAACAATCACCCTAGTGCAAATATCAATAATATGGAAATAGGTCTTGATCAATGACACATGTAAAACTGAGTGGAATTGCACATTGGCTATGGGAGAGGAGGTGGGAGGAGGGGAAGGAAAGAATCATGTAACTATGGAAAAATTTTCTTAATTAATCAATAAAATTACATTAAAAAAAAGAAAGTGCCAACAGCTAGAAGAACCAGAAAAAGTCTTTTGTAGAAAGTGACACTTAAGCCATGGATTATAAAAAGTGTAGATGAAGAAGAAGGCATGTGGCACAGTCAGTTCAAAAGCATGGAGATGGGAAATGGAACACCATGTGTGAGCAACAGTAAGTAGACCAGTTTTGCTGAATTGTCCTGGATGGAAGAGATGAATATATCCTTACAAATAGCCTTGTGGCATAAATGCTCTAAGCCTTTTTATTGCCATCTTGCAGATGAAGAAACTGATGTTCAGAGAAGCCGAGTGAGTTATCTGTGATCATGAAGCTACTTCATAAATGTCATAAGAAGGAGCCAAACCCAGGTGTTTTCATCACTTTTTCCACCACACTACAGGTGAACCAATAGAATAGACCCAGAGACCATCGAGGAAGCCAAAATAAGCCTTGAGATTGAGGCTAAAACTTGCTCATCTGAATATGGTTGGGGCCATTAAAAACCAGACTTCATGGTCTGGGTTGAGTAATGAGACTACCTACCTATGATTTTACCTTCTTGGATTGGGTTTGTAACCCTAATATTTTCTTACCCTGTAGAAAAGTTCATTCATTCATTCCCAAGAATTTACTATTTTATTTTAATAATCATAATTCTATTAATTATTTGTTATTTCTCATTGCTATTATAATTTTATATATTATGTAATATATGTCATTTATTTATAATTATGTCACATGATTATATAATGTGATTAATACATTAATATTATTTATTAAGTGAAGATGTGAACAATAATTTCTGTACTCTAGAAAGAATCGGCTGACTATATTTTCATCTGAAGGCAGCATAGAGTAGAGGTCTTGGAAAGAAATAAAGGAGAAAATCCATGGCTGTAGTATTTTCTCCGAGTCATCAGTAGAATAAGAAGATGGCGGAAAAGCTGTATTTAACCTTGGACTGGTATTTTTCATAGTCATACTTTAAATAATGAAGAAAAGAATGAAAGAAACAGCCTTACTTTCACTGAACAGTCATTGACTACGTCAAATTTCTATGGCTCATAGAATCAACTTAGGGTGTGAACTCAGGGACTCTGGGTTCAAATTCAACCACCAACTCCTTTTCTCTTCCTTTGGATTTGCACCGGTCCCTTCATCTCCATGTCTCAGGACTTAGATACTGCTGGAGTTTTATCCAGAAGCCATATTGTATTTGTAAATAATGGTCTCGGCAGGCAGTGACTAACTGTGAAGCATTCGGCTAATGGCTTCATGTCTCTACATCCCATTTTCTCTTATCTCCCACCTGGAATTCCAGGCTCCTGCCTTTGGCTTCTGGGTTTCTGATGGGGGAGCAGCCCAGACCTAGACCAAGCTCTGCACTCCCAGCCCATCTTCCTGCTCTACCACATTCCCTCCACCAACAACCTCTCTTCTACCAGAGCTGTGGAAGGAGGCGTCCACTCAACATTACCAAATCGCTCTTCCCTGGTCACTCTCGCCCTAAATGTATTGTCTTTTGCTATTGAAAAGTAAGTTTCTTGAGGGCAGAAAGTTAAACCTGAGTCTGTTTGTATCTCCAGAATTTAGCCCAGGGTCTGGCGCATCATGAGATGTCATGAATACTTTCCCATTGCATGCCATTGGGTAGCAGGGGCTGAGGGATGCTAAGGTCCCTTCTAGTTCTAGAATTCTCTGTTTCTGTGATTAGTATGGCTACCTGATGGTCAAACGGTTTATGAGATTAAATGAGGAAAAGGCGCAGAGCAGTATAGAGGAAAGCATGTATTTAGGTGTGTATAAATATATATGTGTGTGTATAAATATATACTTGTATGTATGTGAATATATATTTAGGTGTGTATACATATGTGTGTATCTGTCAGCGTGTGTATTGTGTATTTGAAGAAGGAGGGAGAGAGAGAAAAGGGGAAAGGAGATGATCTATAGCATGTGAAGGCTTGAAAAACATTTTACAGATACCACATTTTATTATCACAACAACCCTGGAAGATAGCTGTTACTATTATTACCATTTTATTGATGAGGAAACTGAGGCTTAGAGAAAGTAAGGAATAGGTTCACACAGCTACTAACTATCTGAAGCTGGATTTGAACCCAGGTTTTCCTGACTCCAGGTCCAGTACTCCCTCCATCATTCCACCTCAAATAAAACCCAGTGGCAAAAGTGAATATCGAGCATCCAAGTAGTGGAAGGCAGTGTAGCATAGACAGATGTGGCCTCAGAGGTAGGAAGACCTGAGTTCTAGGCTTTGGTCTTCCATCATTCATGTGGCTGGCTGAATTTGGCTAAGTGACTTCACCTCTTGGGTTCCAGGCAACTCTCTAAGACTTTGACTTACAAAGGTAAGATTAAAATTAATTTCCAATAACTCCAAGTATTATATTTTATAAGATTTATGAATAATCACTTGAAGTAGAGGAAACAAAAAGAACAAAAATAAAAGCCTAAGTAAAGAGAAGTTTTCCCAACTGTGTTGACAAGAGAAGAGAGAGCGAGGGTGGGGTTACAGAAACTTTATTTCCAAAACATAAGGACTTAACATGAGGATGAAAGTGGGATTCTGGGAAATGGAGTTCTGGGGTACAAAATTCTAGTTACGCACAATCTGTAAAGATGAAAGGAGTTTCCACAGTGGACATTCTCCAGCCCCCCCAAAAGAATTTGATGACAATGAATACATCAATCCATAAAACCATAAAAACCTTTAAACCATCAAACCATAACAACCATAAAAATGGTAGAAGGTTGTAAATTGATGCCATCAGACCAAAGACTCATAACCTTCCAACTCCATATATAGAAAAGCTTTCACAACATAGCAACTTAGTGGAAGAAGCCAAATCCTTGTGGGAATAGGAAGAGAAATGGACCACCTCCCTCCTCCTGTCTACTACTGGAGGGATCTCAAGGATGCTTTCATTGGATCTGTAGAAGTAAGCCAGCATCCTGAGCCTCCCCTTCGATGACTAAAATCAATCATTTTACCCACCTGAGCAAATAGTCCCTAGACACCAAACATAAAAGGAGAGTCACTTGTCCCAGGACCATTTCTAACTGATCACCATTGAACCTAAAAATGCACCCAAAATAATAGCAATACTTATGTAGCATATTTAGGTTTGCACATCACTTTACATTCATTATGTCTTTAGATCCTCACAACTATCCTATAAAATAGTCACTATTATTAACATAATTATTTTGCAGATGATAAAACTCAACTAGTGTATAAGTGTTGAAAGCAAGATTCAAGGCCCTTCTTGGTTCAAAGTTCCATTTTCTTTCCATAGAATTACACTATCCAGTTAGGGTAGCTAAGTGGCATAGAGTATATAACATCAGACCTAGAGTCAGGAAGATCTGAGTTCAAATCAAATCTCAGTCGCTCACTAGCTCAAGTGACCTTGAGCAAGTCACTTAATTTTTGTCTGCCTCAGTCTCCTCAACTGTAAAAAGGAGGTAGTAATAATACCTAACTCCAAAAGTTATTATGAATGGAAAGTAATGTAGAATTATATTCAAAGAGTTATAAAACTGTGTATTTGACTCAGCAGTCAATACCACTATTAGGTTTGCTTCCTAAGGGGATCAAAGCAAAAAGCAAAGAAACTGTATGTTCTAAAATATTTAGAGCAGCTCTCTCTGCGGTGGCAAAGAACTGGAAACTGAAAGGATGTCCATCAGTTGGGGAAAGGCTGAACAAGTTGTGGTAAGGGACTGGAATGGAATATGATGTGCCATAAGAAATGACAAACAAGATGATCCCAAAAATCCCCAGAAAGACTTCTATGAAGTGATGAAAGGTGAAGTGAACAGAACCAGGAGGACACTGTATACAGAAGCCACAATGACATATGATGACCAGCTGTGAGAGACTTAACTATTATCAACAAGGCAAGGATCCAGCCAACTCCAAGGGACTCATGACAAAAAAAAGGCCATCCATTGTCTTAGAAGGAACTGATGGAGTCTGAATGGACACTGAAATAGATCATCTTCATTTTATCTCCTCCACTAATTTTTCTCTAACTTAAGCAAAATAGATCTTGCTTCATAACATGATGATCAGGGAAATTTGTGTTATTTGATAATATATGTATAACCAGACATCATTGCCTTCTTAGAGGGAGGGGAGGGTTGGGAGGGAAGGAGAGAATGTGGACAGCAAAATGTCAGAACAATAATCTGAAAAATGATAGTATAATTAATTGACATGTAATCTGAGAAAAATAAAATTTATAAAAAAAAGTTATTGTGAGGATCAAATGAAATAATAATTGTAATGTGCTTAGCACAGTGCCTGGCACATAGTAAGCATTATAAAAAGGCTAGTTATTATTGTTAACTATTAAGTGGAAATAATAATAACATCTATTCACTTTGCAGAGTTGTTGTAACGATCAAATGAGGAAATATTTGTATGGCATTTTGGAAAGGATGAAACAGTCTAGGAATACCAGACATTTTTATTATCAGCCCAGTGAAACACTCCATCCTAAACAATTCTATCCCATAGAAAGAAGCCTCTGGGTCTATCTGGTCTGACTCAGACCTGATCAAAGATTCTTCCTATGACCTTCCCTGAAGACCTCTGGGGAAGGTTAACTGCAATACCCAAAGCAGTCCATCTTACTTTTGGCGAGTTCCAATTGTTAGCCAGCTTTTCTTGACATCAGGGATAATGAAATCAGTTCTGTATTTTTCACTTCAACTCATACCTTCTTTTTCCTCCCTTAAGATATTTCCATAAGGACCCATAAGACAAAATCTGTGCATATTTCCAAGGAACCCAGACACATCCTTCACTTCTCTTTGTTTTAACTCCTCTATTTGGATTTTTGAACACTATTCTCTTTCTAAAAACATCAACAACGTCAATGTGTACCTTTCTTTTCTTAAGTCCCCATTCTCCCTCTCACAAGAAGATATAATAATGAAAGCATCCTTTTGTCTGAAAGGCAATTAAAGAGTAGCTTTGGAAGGACACACTGACAATGTCCATTCTGATTGCCTTTGTCGATGAGGTTCCTGAATAGCCTATAAATCTTGTGGAGCAAATGAGACTATCCTTGCCAGTAGACTATGCCTGGGGTTGGTTACTCATCTGTGTAAGGGGTAAAAAGGGGTTTTGATTAAATCTACCCAGCCCATCTTTAGATTTAATCTCATGATCACACCTGGCTGTCTGTCCTGAGGGTGTGCTAGATAACTTCTGAGTGAGATAAGTCTTCCTTCAGACTCTTTCCAAGGTCTTTTGCCCAGTGACTCAGTGGATCTCTATTTCCTTTATAAAATATCAACTTCCCCCTTTGTTATTTCAAGCCTTTCATAATCTTGCAGCAGTCTCCTTTTCTGGGCTTATTGTGCCTTCCTCCCCCTCACACATTGTACATTCCAAACAATCTGGTCTCTCTGTTCCCTTTATACAACATTCCATCTCCTGTCTTGGTTCCTTTGGACAATGTGTCCTCATACCTTCTCATCCCTGCCTTCTAAAGTCTGGAGCTTCCTTCAAAGTGCAATTCAAATACCAGTTCCTACACGCAGTCCTTCCTTATAGCCCCAGATTCCTACACACACACACACACCCCACACCACACCTACCACAAACACACAAAATTATTTCATGTTTATCTTTGGTGTGCTATCTGCTTTTTTTAAATATATATAATTTTCTCTCTTTCCCCAATAGAATGTAATTCTTTCAGGGCACAGTCTGTGGGTTTTTTTGCCTTTGTAAACCATATGATCTCTGTCTAGATCATAATAGGCATTTAATCAATGCTTATGAAATCTAAGAACCCCTGGGTTTTGCTACCTGCTCTACCAATGAACCCTTAGAAATTCCAGGCATTTCCATCTACTGTGAATCTGAACTTTCTTTTTTTTGTGATCTTCATCTCACATTGTAAGTAGGGAAGCAAGTACAGCTGGGTGGCTCAGTGGATTGAGAACCAGGCCTAGAGATGAGAGGTCCTGGGTTCAAATCTGGCCTCAGACACTTCCTAGCTGGATGATTCACTGCCTAGCCCTGACCTCTCTTTTGTGGAACCAATGCACAGTACTGATGCTAAGACAGAAGGTAAGGATTAAAAAAAATAATTATACTGAGTTTCTTGGAGAGGAAGAGGAGGCTGTTTCCATTTTTTTGTATCTCCAATGCTGAGCACATAGTAAGGGCTTAATAAGTGCTTTTCCACTCATTTATTGGAAATTGAATTAAATTGGCCATTGGCTATTTGACTGTTAAAAAATCTGAACCTAAAACTACTTGGAAATTAGCCACCACAAAGAGAGCAGGCAAGAAATAATGTTGAAGAAAAGATGAAAATTCACATTAGAAAGAGCAAAATCCCTTCTACAGCAACATCCTCAGGGTGGTCATCAAACCTTTCTTGAAAACTATGGGGGGGGGGACTTAACACCTCCCAAGATGGCCCATTCTGCTATCCAATAGTGGATAGGACTAGATAAAGATAAGAAAAAATTGTACAACATTTGTATAACCCTTAAAGATTTTCAAAGTTCTTTACATAAATTATTGTATTTAATTCTTATAACAGTTCTGTAAGTCATTTGCTATTATTACCTCCATTTTACAAATGGGGAAACTGAGACTGGGAAAGGGTAGTTGAATTGCCTAAAGTTTGAGACAGGATTCAAACTCAGGTCTTCTTGGTTCCAAATCTGGCATTTTACCAAATAAACCAAGCTGCCTCATTTTTCTTTTCTGTAAAATGAAGACGTTTGACTAAGAGAATCAGGCATTCTTAACCTGAGATCCATGAACTTTAAAAAATACTTTTGATAATTGTATTAAAATATAATTGTCTTCTTTTGCAATCCTAAGCATTTTATTTGATACATTTAAAAATGATCTTGAGAAAAAGGTTAGAGGCTTTCCCAGCTGCTTGATGGGTTCATGATTCAGAAAATGTTCAGAACTATTTCTTGGACAAAATGATCTCCGGTCTGGTCCAACTCAAAATCTATAAACTCTGTTCATTAGTATACACACTGTCCAAAGTCAAATAATAAAGATCCCACAAGAAGGTCTACAGAGAAATGGAAATAAAATATACAAATAAATAAAATGCAAACATAGTATGAATTAAAGTGCATGGGAGGCATAAAAAACAAGATCATCTCTTCCAATTCCTGGAACCTTAGAATGAATTCACTTTCCAACTCCCTGACAACATTATTATTCTTGGCTTGAACACATCACTACTTCACAAGAGATATCCTTCCATTTGATCCTTATTTTAAGAAACACTTCCATTAACGTAAGTCCTATAAGCTTCCAAAGACCAGAGATAAATTTCCCGATTGAAGGAAGAATCAGAGGAGACTTGATAGAGAAGGGCGAAATTTGAGATAGGTCTTGATGGATGGACTATCTTGCAAAACATAGTGATGGAGTTGGGGTACAGAATTCTAAGCCGAGGGCAAAAGTACAGAGGTGGGGAAAGAAGTTAGGTTTTCAGAAAGGAGAAAAGATCTGGTTTAAAAAAAATAATGTTACAAAAAAGAGATTGGGATTTCAAATTCCAGAGTGTTTTGTCCCTTAAGATATAAAGTTGGGTATGACAGGCATGTGCTGTTAATTTGCATGCTATCTGGGAGCTTCTTGAGGGTAGGGACAATGTTTTTTTTTTTTTTCCTTTTATGTCACCAGCCCTTAATGAATGTTTGTTGACTGACTGATTTATTGACATATACTTCAACTTTTGAAAGAGAGATTCTTAACTTGGAGTCCCTGAAATTGTGTTTTTTTTTGTTTGTTTGTTTTTTACAATTCGATTTCAATTCGATTGATTTCCTTTGTAATCCTCTGTTATTTATGTTATGCATTTAAGAACATTAATCTCAGAAGAGGCCTATAGACTTTGCCAGACTGTTAAATATGTCCTTGGTACACACAAAAAGGCCAAGAATCTCTACTTCTGGGAGGGTGAAGGTCACAGATACAAGAGCCTTGACTTTAAGTCATTCAAAAGGCTGGGTGAAAATCACAAGCCTTTAACTTGCTTCCAGTGTAATCTTAGACAGCTAACTAATCTCTCTGTCCCATTTAAAATTACAGGATTGACTTAAATAATTTCTAAAGACCTTTCCAGAACTTGATTATATGATTTCAAGGTGATCACTGGTAGTGATGCCTTTGAATATAAAGACTATACAATGTAATCCTTCCTTTTGGGTTTTAAGTTCATTCCTTGTTACTTGTTCTCAGTGGAAATCACTGTCCGTAAGTATCTCTTACAAACGATACCTCCTGGCCTGGTGTTTAATAAGTGTTCATTGAATTAATAAGAGATGATGCCAGCTAGAAGCCAAAGCTGACCACTGATGTATCGTCTGTTTCTCTTGATCTCCTTTTAGGGCCTGAGGATTTGTTATTATGGTTTCACTAAAGATTGGAATCCCTCGCAAATACCTGAGCTGAGAGCAGTAATATTTCATGGCTTGAGAAAGGAAGGAAAAATATCAGAAAATCTCTCTGAAACAGACTGAAATGACATTTGTAAAGTAATACTCACAAAGCCAGTTTATTATTGTTTTGCCAGTGCCAAATTTTCATGATTAGTTCATTACAATTGCACAGGAAAAATTACAACTAAAATCCTTAGTTCCTTCCTCTTTTGAGGGGCTGAATTCACTTGTGGGTTCAGGCATTTAAATCAAAAATCATTTATTTATCATGCATTCCTCTTTGCTTTCCATAAGATGGTGGAAAAGAAGTTGAAAGAGCTGGCAGTAGTGGGGGAGGGCAAATGGCACTGAAATGGATATCAGAAGATGGAGTTCAAATACTACTTTTGCTGTGTGAACTGGAACAATTCAGTTGACTTCTTTTTATCGTTAAAAATGTTTTCTAATCCTTAAAATAAAGTAGTTGGACGAGATGTTCTCCAAGGTCCTGCTCAGTTCTGCATCCCAACAATTGGTGATTTATGATGGAGAACAAAGACTTGGGCTTGAGAGAAAAGGAGAGGAGTAAGAGTCCTCTGAAATATGAAAAGAGCCACACAGGACTTTTCACAGATACCCAATTCCCTGAGACTCACCCCCATGGGAACAGCGTATGAAAGCTACTCAGGAGAGAGGAGTCCAAGGAGCAAGAGCGTCTCCTCAATTTAATTATGAGGTTGGCAGAGGAAGCCTTAACAAGCTAACGTGGTACAGCAAAAAGAGTCCAGAATCTGGGACCAGAAAGTGTCAATCGGTTCATTTCCCATTACTACCTATAGGACCTTGGCCAAGTCACTAGATCTCCATTTCCTCAGTTATAAAATGAAGAGGTTGGATGAGAAGAACTTTGAGTTCCGTTCCAAAACTGAGCCTCCTGCTGTCCAGTCATTTTTCACTGTGCCCAATTCTTTGTGACTACATTTAAGGTCTTCTTGGCAAAGATACTAGAATGATTTCTCACTTTTTTTATAGATGAAAGTCCATAAAAGTCACATTCTAAAAGCTTAGAACTTAAAGTTACAATTCAGAACACAGTGGATTTCAGTAACTACAGCTGATTTTATTTTATAGATGAGGGACTGAGGCAAACAGAGTTTAAGCAAATTGCCCCCGTCACACAGCTAGTTAGCGTCTAAAGCTGGTTTTGAACTCAGGTCTTCCCGACTCCAGATCCAGCATTTTATCTATCCACCGAGCCACCTAGCTGCCTCTATGATCCTGTTACTTGGACTTGAATCTGGACTCTCCTCCTTATAACCTGTGTGACCTTGAGAGGGAAGAATAATAATAACAACATTTATTAATATAATTTACATATTACTACAATAACAACACCTACTATGTGCTAGGCACAGAGCTAAGCACTTTCTAACTATTATTACCTCATTTGATTTTTCTGGCAGTAAATGTTATTAGAATAATCATTTACATTCCTATAAAACTTTAAAGGCTGAAGGCTCTTCACACATATTAGCTTATTTAATCCTCACAAAATCCTTTGTGAGCTGGATAGTGTAATAATAACAATAATAATAACTAGTCTTTAGTTTCCTCTCCTAAAAAATGAGCATGTTGGCCTTAGTTGACCTCTGAGGTTTGTTCCAGCTTGAAATTTAGGAATTATGCAATTCCCTTTCTTTCCCCATCCAGTAATCCTTGTTCTGAAATACCCAAATAACTCGAGTTTTGAATTCCCAATTTAGACAAAGTTAGTAGCTAATTAATCTCACGGAATCGGACATCTAAGTTTGAGTTTCTTATGTTGGATAGTGACACCTACTGGCAAAGTGTCCTCAAGGAGCTCACAGTCCAATGGGGGAGACAATATGCAAATGACTACATAGGAACAAAATCTTAATTGCAGATAATCTCAGAGGGAAGGCATTAGCATGAAGGTCTGAGAACAAGAATGGCTTCATGCAATAAAGCAAGAAAAGAAAGAATTAATGAACTGAATATGCATTTTTGAAATGTATCAAGTTAACAGATAAATGAACATAAAATAAAAATGCAAAAGAGGAGACATTAAAAATGAGAGGAAAAAAGATAAGCTGGAAACAAAAATAAAACCACATGAATGACAAATAAAACTGAAAGCTAGTTCTTTGAAAAAACTAATAAAATTTATAGACCTTTAGCTAATCTGATTAAAAACAGGGCAGAAAATCAAATCAATAAAATAGCAAATGAGCAAAGTGAAATCATAACAAAACCAGAAGTAAAAAGAAGAATTTATACTGTTCAGTTGATATGTCAGAACACTGAGAATGCAAAATAAATAGAGGAGCAACTTAAAAATATATAAAATATCAAAAGTATTAGAAGAACAGATAGAGATCTTGATTAACTCAGCCTCTGGGGGGCGGGGGGGAGATGTTGCTATAAAGGAATTCCCAAAGAAAACATTCTCCTGGTTCTAATGGATTCCTAGTAGAATTATCAAATATTTAAAGAACAATTAATACTCACACTTCACAAATTATTCTCAAAATTTGAGAAATTCAGAATGATCCTAACAGAATCCTTTTATGGCACAAATATTTGTCTTAATACCTAAACTAGGGAAGGAATAAACACAGAAGGAAAACTATAGATAAATATTATTTAAAATATTGATTCAAAAATGTTTAACAAAATCCTGATAAATGGAGATTCTTCCAAGAGATAATTCATTCTGACAAAGAGAGATTTATAGTAGAGATTAAAGAGTAGAAAAATAATCAATAGAATTAATCATATTAAAAACCAAATATAGGGGGCAGCTGGGTAGCTCAGTGGAGTGAGAGTCAGGCCTAGAGACAGGAGGTCCTAGGTTCAAATCTGGCCTCAGACACTTCCCAGCTGTGTGACCCTGGGCAGGTCACTTGACCCCCATTGCCCACCCTTACCACTCTTCCACCTATGAGACAATACACCAAAGTACAAGGGTTTAAAAAAAAACACCAAATATAAATGAATATAGATTAAAAACCAAAATAGATGCCTCTGGGAAAGTATAAAACTCATTTGCATATTTTAAAAACTATATAGAATATAAAAATAGAGGACACATTTTTTAGTCTTACAAAAGCATCTAAATAAAACCCAAAGCAAGCATTATATGCACTGGGAATACACTAGAATCTTTTCCAACAAATACAGGAGTAAGGCAAGGATGACCATTATTTGATATAGTTCTAGAAATCCTAGCAGCAGCAATAAACCTGGAGAAAATGCATTTACAATATGAAGAGGAAAAACAGAAGATGAAATCATTTACTAATGATATATTGTTTTATTTGGCAAATCCTAAGAAATAAGCAAAGCTATAGCTTTAGCAAAGTTTCAGGCTACAAAACAAACCTTTGAAAATAAACTGAATTTCTCTCAAATGATAATAAAATCAAAGAAGCAATAATAGAAAGGGAAATTCCCTTTCAAATGACTACAAAATGTATAAAGTATCTGCAGATTAATCTATGAAAGTACACAAAAGACTTGTTTAGATTTAATTACAAAACACTCCTTAAAGAAATAAAGAACAACTTAAATACATGGAAGAATATTTAGTACTTATAACTGGATTGTACCAAAATAATAAAAATTATAATACTATCAAAGTCAATTTACACTTTAATGTTATATCAGTAAATTTACTAAGGTAATTTTTTTGCAGAACATGGCAAAATAATGACAAAATTCATTTGGAAAAAAGCCTTAGATTCTATTGTAAAGCAGCAAAAAATATTTGGTACTGTTAAAAAAAATAGAGATGAAGATCAGTGGAACAGACTAAATATAGGAGAATCAGAAAAAGATAGAATTCAATAACTTACTGTTTGACAAAGCAAATAATACCTAGTAAAGAATTCCAAATTTAATTTTAACCAGAGGGAAAATTAGAAAGCAGTCTGACAGAAATAAAGATTAGAGCAATACATTACATCAAATTTCACAATGCATTTTAAATGAATATGCAATCTTAATTTTAAAGGTCATACTAAAATATATGTAGTAGAAGAGAAAGGAAGGAAAACAACCATTTATTTAGTATCTATTACATGCCAGACATTGGGCTGAGGCTTTTGCAAATCTTATCTCATTTGATTCTCATAGCAATCCTGTGAAATAGGTGCTGTCCTATCATTCCCAGCCCCTCCTCCCATTTGACAGTTGAGGAAATTGAGGCAAATGTTTTAGATGGCTCTTCCAACATAAGTTATTTAATTTCTGAGACTGGATTTAAATTCAGATCTACAAGAATGAGAAGAGACTTAAGAAAATAAACATGAAAAACCAATAAAAAAGGATTTAACAAACTATTTCTTATATGAGAAAATTATATATATATATATATATATATATATAAACCTTAAGAATGCTACCATTAATTGTATAGTTTGAAAGAGCACATATAATAGAAGCTTCAAAGTCAAGTTGAATATAATAGAATGAGCAAACAAAAATTGGATGGGGAGGGATGAACTGGAAAAATCATTTCCTATAAAAGAGACATGAGTAAAAGAAGATTGACTAAAATGTTAAAAGGGCAAAAAAAATAATAGATGCATTAATGCATTTTTGGTAGAAATATGAATTGGTACAATCATTGTGGAAATCAATTTGGAATCATGCAAATAAAGTGATCGGTCTTCACCTCTTAAAAATTCCTCCTCTTTGAAACAACTATCATTGAAAATCACTTTGACCTCATGCAGTAGCCAGCTGCAAATAAGTGTCATTCAATTAAAACACAAAGATAATGGCAAGAAGCATTTTATTCAAGTGACATAAGATGTAAGAAATATGATGGTCATTTTATCCCTCTAAGCTGTCACCTCCATTATTCCTTTGCTTCTACTACCCAGAGCTTCTGGGGAAACAAAGGGGCATTGCTGTCCCTTTAATGCTGTGCCTAGATACCTGACTATTGATTGTGGACATGTCCGGAATCAATCACCTCTTGGTTGAGGTAACCTTTGAACTAACTCCCAGCTTATAGGTTCATAAGAAAGATATTAGAAAGGACCTCAGAGGTCATTTAGCCCATTACTTCTTTTTTACAATCAATCAGTCAACAGTTATTAAGTACCTACAATATACCAAACTTTGTGGTAAGTGCATACAAATAAGGAAACTGAGGCTCAGGGCAGTTAAGTGAGTTGTCCTGAGGCTGAAGCTGAACCTAGAACCTAACTGTAAGTTTTTAGAGCCAGCACTCTTTCCACTGATCCACTCTCTTGGGATTTTGGGAAATGCCTAATAAGTGAAACAGACATCAACTGGCTATCTATAGATTTAGCTAGATGACTTACTGGTTGAAACAAAAATTAAAATTATCCCTAAGTTAGAAAGATGAGAAAAATGAGAAGATATTGGGTGTGATTGCAGTAGCTATTCCCAGTTGGTTTTGATCAGGAGTCAACTCCAAAAAGATATAGAAAATGGGCAAAAATAGTAATTCTGTTGACCATCCTCATTCCTCAAGTGTCACTTGTATTAAAGATAATGATAGTAGCCGCTATTTATATAATACTTTAAGTTTAAATGGTATTTTACATTCATTAAATCAGTTGTCACAAGGGAGTCTAGAGATGCCAGAAACAACCTCAGCCAGCAAATCCTCTATCTATTTGCCAGGAGGAAAGAAATGGAAACTAAGGGCAGCACTAGGTAGTGTTTAAGCTTATTTGCAAAACACTGTCAGAAAAGGTAACTGAAGATTGTGGGGAGCCTCTTCACACACACAGCTTAAAAAGAAGTAAAAGGAAATGAGCCTGAAGAGACACCCAACTAAAACCAGATCATCCCCAGAGAATGCGTAGGTAAAACTGGACAGACAGTGGATCCTTATAGATATGAAACACAGCAGATCAGCTAGAATTTCTATCTAACTCCATCTATTTGGCTGAGGAATGATTGAGAACCCACCACATATGAACCCTACAACCTCAGGAATAAAGAATCATAGATATGGAGCTGGAATGGACCTTAGTGGCCATTTAATCCCATTCCCTCATTTTAAAGATGAGGAAACTGAGATGGAGAGATGTTAGGTGACTTGCCCATGGTCATAGTAAGTGGGTGAGCCAGGATTTGAACTCAGGCCTTCCTAAATCCAAGTCTTATGCTCTAGCAGCTACACCATTCAACTGCTTACTTTAGTATTCAAGGGAAGAAGAAGGAAAAATATAAACATTTATTAAGCATCAACTGTGTGACAGGCACTGTACCAAGCAATTTACAAATATCTTATTTGATGGTATATTTGTGTAGATATATATGTGCGTATACAGAAATGTATGTGTGTTTATGCATATGTATGCATACATATGTATGTGCAAAGTACTCAAGAAAAAGGTCTAGAAAGAGTAACTAAATCTTCCCTAACATTTATAGACAGAATTCATTCTGAAGAAACACAATTTTAAGCCCTCTGATCTGATTAAAGGTAACCAGAATGTAAGAATAAAAAAAAAATTCTCAAATGGTATTCGCTCTCTTTGTCTCTGTCTCTCTTTCTCTGTGTCTCTCTCTTTGTCTCTGTCTCTTTGTCTCTGTCTCTCTCTGTCTGTCTCTCTGTATCTCTCTTTGTCTCTCTATCTCTGTCTCTCTCTTTGTCTCTCTATCTCTGTCTCTCTCTCTTCCTCTGTCTTCCTCTGTCTTTCTCTCTCTGTCTCTCTTCTCTCTCTGTCTCTCTCTGTCTCTCTCTGTCTCTCTCTCTCTCTCTCTCTCTCTCTCTGTCTCTCTCTCTCTCTCTCTTTTTCTCTCTGTCTCTGTCTCTGTCTCAAACACACACACACACACACAAAGCTGACCATGTAAATGCATTCACAGTTATGGATTCATACTGCTTCATTCTCATCTCTATCCAAATCTTTATAAGAGAGACCTATGCGTGTTTCAAGGGCACTCCTTGAATAAGGAATAATATAAGAAAGAAATTGGCAGGTTTTCACAGATAATTTCCTACATTCTAAAACAGCATCACAGTCAGAAGTAGAGAGACCATAAAACTCTTGTTGTGCCTATGGAGTATTTTTTTTAACTGTAGACAACAAATTGACTCAGTAGGCAAGAAATATGGAACGGAGCAGACTAGAGCCTCTACTAGAGGTTGTCTTGGAATTGTCTAAGATGTATGACAGGTGAGATCACAGGAGGGGCAACTTTGTTCAATAAGCCAGCTAGCACCAAAATAAAACCAGGTACCAAATAGGAAGACATATATAGGACTTCACCAGTTAAAGGAAGATGATGTCCTTAGATTCTATTCCCTATTGGTACATATGTTTTCCAGATTCTCCTGATGGTTGATGACATGGTCTTCATTCAAATCCCAACTTAAAACCCTATAAGTCCTGTTGAATGGGATCCATAATCACCCAAAGATGTAGACTTAGCTATCCACACAAGAAAAATAAAATGGATGAAGAACATACATCACCCAGTTTATCATGTACAGTTGGCAACATCCCACTGAATTAGTCCATCAGCTTATTTATCCTGAACAGAGACTAAAGATGTGCCACAAACATGACCATGAGTTCAATCAGTCAGAGATACATTCTAAATACCATAAGATTATTAAAGGATTTGAACAAAAAGTCCTGGCTTGATCAGGCAACTAGGGTGGCGCACTGGATAGAATGCCAGACCTGGAGTTAGGAATTCTCTTCCTGAGTACAAATCTGGCCTCAGACGCTTAGAAGTTATGTGACCCTGGGTGAGTCACTTAACCCTGTTGACCTCAGTTTCCTTATCTTTAAAATGAGCTAGAGAAGGAAATGGCAAACCATTCCAGTATCTTTGCCAAGAAACCCCCAAATGAGATTACAGAGAGGGGGCAGCTAGGTAGTTTAGTGGATTGAGAATCAGGCTCAGAGACGGTAGGTCCTGGGTTCAAATCTGGCCTCCAACCCTTCCTAGCTGGGTTATTTTTAGAAATCCTTACCTTCCACCTTAGAATCAGTACTATGTATTGGTTCCAAGACAGAAGGTAAGAGTTTTTATAAATAAATGAATAAACAAACAAACAAACAAAATAAATAAATGAATAAGTAAACAAACAAACAAATAAATAAATGATGACTGAACATGGGATGATCAGACCTGTGCCTAGGTCACATTTGTACAATGCTCCAGCAAATTAAACCATTCCAAGCTTCTCACTGAAACAAAAAGCCATCTTTTTAAAACCAATATTCTCTTGGTGATGCTCTATGTGGCTGTGAATCAAGGAATATTAGTTTCAAAAAACTCAAAATAGCTTGTCATCCAAGGGGCAAAGGAAAGCTGTAGGGGGACAGGGTGTAAGTCAGCAGCAATATATTGTCAACGACAACTTCTGAGCAGAAGGTGACAAAAAATATCATCACAGATATAATATAATATGAGTGGAAAAGGAGGTAGGTGAGTCATGTAACTAGAACAGGTGGGAAAAAAACTGACTGTTGCCCTGGGAAATGTGTATTATTTTATAAAACAAACAATAGCAATGAAGAGAAGACATAGGGAAGAGTATGTATGGGAAATCTGCAGAAAGAAATGAACAAGAATCATAGGAGGTGGAGGCATGAATTTATTCTGATCCTTCCTGGTGGGAAAATTATCTCTCACTCCACATTAATAAGAGCATGAATCCACTGATATATTAAAGTCAACAAAAATTCACTAATTCAGACTAATTGAAGGGATGGCTTATCTGAATTAGGGGGGATTATCTATTTGTCATTGAACATATATATGTGTGTGTACTTATGCATATATATAAAATAAATGAGGCTTAGTTCTCTTTCTTTTCTAAAAACAGATACACTTAATTGTCAGAGCTCTCACCTCAGAGACTAATCATGCACCATAAACCTTCTACAAATAGTCTCCTACAAGGTCTCCCCACCTATATTCTCCCTCCCACCATCCTTATCCATTATATTAATGCCAGATCATTCTTCCTTAAGCACATGCCGTGGCTTTGCTCAAAATCCTTCAATAATCCATGTTTATAGAAAAGTATATTTAAAGAAATTGAATTCATTAAACTCAATTCTGCAAATATTTAAGTGCCTTCCATATGCAAACCACTGGCTTGGAGAGATAAAAATATAATAAGGTATAATTCTGCTGTCATGGAACTTACAGTCTAGTTTGAGGGTATAACAAAATGTGACATAAATATAACAATAATGGCAATCATGGAAATGGTGCAAGCAGATAGCAATAGGAGGTTTGAGTACTGAGAACAATACCTGACATAGAGAAAGCTGAATAAATGTTGTTTTGGTTGGTTGACTGAGAAAGGAAAGGTTTTTTTTTTATATCTTTCCAAGCATCGAAGACTTCATGGAGTAGGTGGCATGTGCATGAAGTCTTAGAGGATAACTGGCATTTAAATAATCAGAAGCAAGCAGAAGTCTTTAAAGGCATAAGGAAATGCCTGAGCAAAGATCTAGGGTTGGGAGAGTAAGTGAGATTCAACCACTATAACAGAAGTCTGAGAAGTCTTAGCCAAGGAGTCTAGAAAATATGAAGAGAAATCACATTGATTCAACTTTCCATTGCAAGATTGCCAATTTTGCCCATAGTCGAGTGACTAGGGCAGGAATTGTGGGAGAGGGATGTGTCAGGATCTTGGAGCAAGACCTTCGGAGAAGAACGAAGTGGCATCACTGTCCATCTGACCCAAGAGAGGGAGAAGGAATCAAGACCTCAGACTCAGCCTTCCAGGCAGAGGGATGATACTGTTGTCGGTGTGGTCTCAGATTCAGGTTCAGAAGAGGCTAAGGAGGAAGAACTGCAGAATCATCAACTAGCTAGTTTAAAAGGACTGAAGCCAGCAACTGTATACTGGAGACTGACCCAGGGGCAACCCTATAGTTGTATTGTCTCGACCCACACCAGATTTGAGAGCCTAACTCTTAATCATACCATCTAGTGTCCCCTAAAAGGCTAGAGCTCCTGGCCCAAACTGCCCTTATAATCCTTGAAGAAAGCAGCATGAAATACCCTGAAAATATAGTAAACCACCCCAGGCCAGGACCATACAAGTCTATGGCAGTTCTACCTGGCCTTAACACAGACTCTCAAACCAGGAAATAAGACTGGAAGAATGAATAAGCAAAATAAAAAAAAAAAAAGATGAAGACCCATTATGAGACCAGGGATGCACAAGATCCAAATGGAGAATTATTCATAAACTCCTACAAGCAAAGTCTCAAAAAAAAAACCATAGATTGGTCACAAGGTCAAATAAAATTCCTAGGAGAAATGAAGCAGGGGCTCTTCTTGAAAGTTTTAACATGACCTTAAAAAGGAAATAAGATTACTGGAGGAAATAATTTGAATGGAAATGAGAGCTCTGAAGGAGAGATTGGAAAGAGAATGAAAACTTAGCACATGAGTGCTAATTTTTTTAAGTAAATTTAGTTTTAAAATATTAAAAATTGAAAAAATTAAAGTAAAAAATGTAAGATCTCTCACACAAAAAAATAACTAACCTAGAAAACAAATTAAGAAGGAATCATTTCAGAATGATTGGAGTACCTAGGAGCCTTGGTCAAGCAAAAAGCTTGAGCATATATGTACGTATGTATTTGTGTATAATAGATTATATGTGCATGTGTGTGCATATGCACATATTTGTGTACATGTCTATGTACCTATGTGTCTTATTCTAAAACTTAGTCTGCAGCCTCTGTGACTGGAGACTGAAATTGAGGAAAACGTAAGAGGTCCTTTCTGTATATACAGATATATGTCTCTACCAGGTGTACTTTATACATATATATATACACACACATATATATACATATACATGTATGTGTATGTATTTATGTGTGTATATGTACAAATACCGATATACACACATAAACACATACACATACATGTATATGTATATATATATATATGTGTGTGTGTGGTAGAGACATATATCTGTATATACAGAAAGGACCTCTTACGTTTTCCTCAATTTCAGTCATTCATGGTCAGTCTGAAGCATTAGCAGTTGATCAGTGAGTGCAGTGATCACCCTCCCAGCTTCAGTCTCTTCTGCTTCAATTTTCCCTTTTTTGAGGGTGTTTGGGCATCAGGGAGGCCATGGAGCACTGAATGGCGGGACAGGATCAGGGAGAGAAGGCACATACACATGGGGGTCAGTAGAAGTTTGTTTACATCCGTGGTAGGTCTTGGAATGTATTCCCTTCAGATATGGGAGCCTGTTGTATACACATGTAAATTAATGTATGTGTATATATATTCTATTTTCAGTATATATCCATATGTATATCTAAATGTTATATATCATCTATTATGCATATTGTAAAGGCAGTTAGGTGGTACAGTGGATAGAGTAGAGGGTCTAGAGTCAAGAAGATTCATCTTTGTGAATTAAAACCTGACTTCAGACAATAGCTATGTGAACCTGGGCAAGTCACTTAACTCTGTCTATCTCATTTTGCACCTCTGTAAGATGAGCAAGAAAAAGAACTCACAATCTATTCCATTATCTTTTTCAAGAAAACTCCAAATGGAGTCACGAAGAGTCAGATAATGCTGAAAATGACTAAAGAGAAAAAAATGAAAATATATTGTAAAGATGAATGTTCTCTCTCTCTCTCTCTCTCTCTCTCTCTCTCTCTCTCTCTCTCTCTCTCTCTCTCTCTCTCTCTCATTACTGTTTTGTATAGTCTTGTGTAGCATCCTCTCCCATGGTTAATTCTCTAATTCCCATTACAGTGTGTAACCAGGTCCCCAGAGGGCTAGTAGTACTCCTCTCTCATGGTTCTCTATAGTCTATATCTTATATACTTACTCTGAGCGTCACTGGGGTTTCTAGCACTGCTGCTCATGAGCCCTAAACTTTGCACTCCAAACGATCATCAGCCCATAGCCTCCATTATTTTTAGGGAAAGCTATTTGCTGAGCTGGCTTCATTAACTCCGTTGGAACTAAGAATCATCGCCCAAGAGCTGAGGAACCCTCTTCCACAAATACACAGAAGATCCATGAGGAGAATGGGAAAGAATGGCAAGTACAATGATCATGACACACTTAGGTAGAAAACACATATGGCAAAAGGATGGCTTAGGGCTCCTTGCCACTGGGAGTCCTCTTCTCCCTTTATGGAGTCCTCAGGAAGTTCCCCTTCAGGTAGAGCACTTAGTTGGGCTATTGGGCGTCGTCGCCCCACAGAGAGTCCTGACTCGACCTTTCCTTCCTGTGTCTGTTTGTCTTCTGTTTCTCTCAGCTCATATTTGGATGGACTGTCTCCTGCTGGTTGGTGCAGTCTCTCTGATGGCGTGGCCAATTGGAGGGGGAAATGAAAGCCTCCCAATGGGCTCGAGCCTCTGTTTTCTGGGGTAGGCACCAAATGTCTACTTCCTTAAGCTGCTCCTTAAGGAGTTCCTGAAGGAAACCTGACTGGATATAACTGAATTAGCACGCAGTATTATATGTAGGTTCAAAACTATGTCCTATTCTTTCAGCCAGTCCCAAAATATCTACTATGTGGCATCCACTTTGACACAATTGTTTCACTTGCCCCAAATTGATGAAGAACTGATTTGCACTTGGTTTATACATGTGATTACTTGATTGATTTAAATGAGTAGTCTGGGCCTTAATTAATCCAGCTAGAGATAGCAACCTCAGCCTTTATAAGTAAGAGTTTCTCTTCTAATAGTAGGTTGCTCCCTAAGGACAAGTTGATTTTTGCCTTTGAATCTCCAGTGCCTAGCTCAGTGCTGTCTAGTAATGACTGATCGTTGGTTAGACAACACATATAACCCATCCAATGCACTCCATTTCCCAGCCCATCCAACCTTAATGTAGATAGTAAATTCCTTGAAATCAGGGATTATGCCATTTTTTTCATCTTTGAAAAATATGCCTAGCGCACAGTAGGCACTTAATAAATGTCTCATTGAACTGAATTCCATTTGATAGATGTTTCCATTATTAAATTATTAGTTTAATTTAATTTCATTCCATTTAATAGATCTAAATAAATTAAATTATCTTAATTTAATTTCATTCCATTTAATAGATCTAAATAACAAGGCTTGGTTTTCCTGATACCAATGGGAAAACTGTCTTCTCTTTACAGAATGCACTCCCCAAGCCCACCATGAGACATATCAATAAGCTAAAAGGAAAGAGCCAGTCTTTTGCTCCATCTATCCTTGGCATAAACCATTTCCTTCTCAACCTTGTCGCATAGGGCTCCCGTGGGTCATCTGGAACTAGTTTCACAGTTTATTTTTTAAACCATTTACCCTTTTCTCCCCCTCCAACATGCCTTTTCTTGGAACTCTGGGCTCCTTCCTTCCTTGTCAGTGACTGCCCTAAGTCAATCTCAGTCACAATATTTTCCTCTGTCCAAATGCTCTTCCCTCTTTTAGTCAGCACCCAGGCAGTCCTTCCAGGAAGCCAGCTTTGTGTTCTGAAGTCCCTGCCTAATGAACTACTAAGGGAGAAGGGGAGGCTCCAGCATACTGTAGGCTGCATTTGTTTTCAAGTCACTGGAGGGAGCTCAGTAAACACGGATATTGATTGCAGGGAATGGAGGAGTCAGGCCAGCTCCTTGGAAAGAAATGACAAGGTTGTATTAGAACCTGGACTGTAAGAACTGAGTCTGGAGGAAGCCTGGAGCTCTGAATCATTCATACCATTCCAACCCTTCCAGAGGAAATAAAAGCTATTATTGACTGAGTAAAATACCCTCATCTCACATTTAATTCTTATTTTTATTTTTGTTGTCATCATTTTCAAAGCTTTATTTACTCTTTTTCCTATAAAGGGCTCCAGATGCCTTGTCAAGCTTAAAATTAAGTGAAAATAGTTTTTGATCCATATAACACACAGAGAGACACAGACATCCTCCCCAGGAGATATTGTGTTCTCCAGAAGCACGTGGGGAGGGAGGAGTGGAGAATCGATTCATAGCTAAAATAAATTGCTTTGTTACTGTATATAGCATTTGTTTAGCCCCTGCCTCTGATGGCTTGACTTTGCTTAACATGCATTTGATGATGCTTTAGAAATTGTCTGGCATCATTAAAAAGAAAGGATTTAAAGTGCTGAATCATTCATAACTCCTCTAAAGGATTTCATTAGGCTCCACTGGGGGCAGCCTGGTGGACACCTCTTCTGTGAAAGACAGAGGAAGGGCAGCGCCACTAAGTGAGGAGAGAAAGGTGAGAAGGAAGGAGGGAAGAGGATGGGGAAAGGCAAGCAAGCAAGGAAGGAGAACTTTTTGTGTGCCAGGCATTGTGCTAAGCCCTGGGGGTCCAAATACAAGCAGAAAGAGAGTTCCTGCCCTGAAGGAGTTTACATTCTAATGGGAAAAGACCACATATAAAAAGGAGCTGACCAGGAAGAGGGAGGAGAGAACATGAATCATGTAACCATGAAAAAATATTTTTAAATAAAATATAATAAACAAATAAATGAAATATAAAATATATAATAAATTATATTAATAAAAAAACCTTCCTCGTTAGTATAATGATAAAAATAGTATAATTCTCCGTCTGGGAGTATACAAACACTTTGGGGGTAACTGGATAGCTCAGTGGATTGAGAGATAGGTCTAGAGACAGGAGGTCCTAGGTTCGAATTCAATTTCTTACCTGTTTTGGAACCAATACATAGTACTGATTCTAAGGTGGAAGGTAAGGATTTCTAAAAATAATGATAAATAAATAAATTATATTGGAAAAAAAAAAAGCTGAAAAGTGATGAGAGGAAGGAGTTCTCACCCAGGGGGCGTGGTTTGGAGTTGGGAATCAGAAACACAATGGGGAGGGGAATGAAGCATGACCAGCCTGTGCCCTTTCCTATAACGGAAGACTTTATTTTTTCTTTGGATTAATTTTTTATTTTTAGAAAAATTTTCCATGGTTACAGCTTCACCCCCTCAAACTCCCTCCCCCATAGCTAACTCGCATTTCCACTGGTTTTAACATGTGTGGTCAGTCAAGACTTATTTACATATTATTGATAGTTGCATTGGTGTGGTCCTTTCAGGTCTACATCCCCAAACATGTCCTCATCAACCCAAGTGTTCAAGCAGTTGTTTTTCTTCTGTGTTTCCTCTCCTGTAGTTCTTCCTCTGAATGTGGGTAGTATTCTTTACCATAAATCCCTCACAATTGTCCTGGGTCATTGCATTGCTGATAGTATAGGCATCCATTACATTCTATTTTACCACAGTATATCAGTCTCTGTGTACAGTGTTCTTCTGGCTCTGCTCCTTTCACTCTGCATCTATTACTGGAGGTCTTTCCAGTTCACATGGAATTCCTCCAGTTTATTATTCCTTTGAGCACAATAGTATTCCATCACCAGCATATACCACAATTTGTTCAGCCATTCCCCAATTGAAGGGCATACCCTCGCTTTCCAGTTTTTTGCCACCACAAAGAGTGCAACTATAAATATTTTTTTACAAGTCTGTTTATCTATGATCTCTTTGGGGTACAAACCCAGCAATGGTATGGCTGGATCAAAGGGCAGGCATTCTTTTATTGCTCTTTGGGCATAATTCCAAATTGGCATCCAGAATGGTTGGATCAGTTCACTACACTATACTATAAAGCAGCAGTCATCAAAACAATATGGTACTGACTAAGAGATAGAAGGGAGGATCAGTGGAATAGACTTGGGGTAAGTGACATCAGCAAAACAGTGTATGATAAACCCAAAGAGCCCAACTTTTGGGACAAAAATCCACTATTTGACAAAAACTGCTGGGAAAATTGGAAAACAATATGGGAGAGATTAGGTTTAGATCAACATCTCACACCCTACACCAAGATAAATTCAGAATGGGTGAATGACTTGAATATAAAGAGGGAAACTGTAAGTAAATTAAGTGAACACAGAATAGTATACTTGTCAGATCTCTGGGAAAGGAAAGATTTTAAATCCAAGCAAGAGTTAGAAAAAATTACAAAATGTAAATTAAATGGTTTTGATTATATTAAGCTAAAAAGCTTTTGTACAAACAAAAACAATGTAGTCAAAATCAGAAGGGAAACAACAAACTGGGAAAAAATAACAAAAAATTCTGACAGAGGTCTAATTACTCAAATATACAAGGAGCTAAATCAATTGTATAATTCAATTGTATAAAAAATAAAGCCATTCTCCAATTGATAAATGGGCAAGAGACATGAATAGGCAATTTTCAGATAAAGAAATCAAAAGTATCAATAAGCACATGAGAAAGTGTTCTAAATCTCTAATAATTAGAGAAATGCAAATCAAAACAACTCAAACCTAGCAGATTGGCTAAAATGATAGCAGGGGAGAGTAATGAATGTTGGAGGGGATGTGGCAAAATTGGAACAGAAGACTTTAGAAAGAATGTGCCATGGGGAAAAGGAGGCTAGCCTAAGGCAGTTATGTTCCAGGGTGAGAAGGCCCAGGCTCATGTGGAAAGGCAGCTGAGTTGTTGTAGTAAAATCCAAAGTCACAAGAAAAACAAAAACGTGGAAGGAGAAAGTAAGGAAAGGAAGGAAAAGTGATTAGTCAAAAAGAAAAGAAAGAAATGGGAAAGGAGAGAGAAAAAGAGAGAAGAGAGGTGGTAGAGAGGGAGAGATGAGGAGATCTTGTAGCAGTTTTCAAAACCCATCTAGTAAGTGGCCATTTGTATGAAAAAGACACTAGCCTGGGAGGCAAGAAACCTGGGTTCTAGGGCGGGGTGATCCTAGGACTTTGCCCAAGGGTACTGAAATCTCAAAAGTACGGATTGTAGGGATACTTCCTCAATTAGAGAATAAAAGTTACTGCTCTGCAGAAGAGCTCAGACCTAGCCCTAGACAGCTCCCTTTCCCGACTTTTTCTATAGGAGACATAGCCTTTTGTGCCCAGCAGCTGCCTCACCAGAATCTCTCCCCCCAAGTCGCCTTGTGTCTTGGATTCTCTTCCCCCCAATTCTCAATGGGGTTTGCCTTTTAAAAAAGAATTTTAAAATTGCTAGCAGGGTATTTTTGTATGACTTCCCCTAGCCGTGCTTGATGGAGTTTTCTGTAGGCATCCAATGGGCATGGGCCGTCCAGGTTCCATTGCGTATTCGCTCCCTTGGCATGGAGTATTCAACCATTCTGAGCCTCATAATTCCCAGCTGTAAAATGAAGAAAGAGGACTGACTATGATTTCTGCAGTCCTTTGACTTTCTCAAGCTTGGTGCCCCCAGATTGGCTTTATGGCTCGACAGCTCCAAGACCCCCCGAAGATTCTCCCCCCTGAGTGATCGCCTCATGGTCAAGGAGGCAGGGAGTCCGGAATCCATCCTACTCGGGGCTAGCGAGTCAGATCCTCCTCCCCTCCCCCACCCCCACCCCCAGGTCCTGGAGGGGAGGGAGGGAGAGTGAAGATCAACTAAGAGTATCTTCCAAGACAGAAATGTTCCTTGACCAACGCCCGGCAATGCTCCAGTCTGCGTTTGCTCGCTCCGCCCTGGCGCACAGCAGGCAGTGATGGAGCTGCCGCCGAGAGCCTTCCAGAGAAGAATTGTGTAAATGGAAATTGTCATCACAATCCAGCGAAGAAATGAAAGAGACGTAGCGCGGCGCGCCGGTACTGCAAGGAAAAATTGGAGCCCGAACAAAAGCGTTATTAATTTAAGGAAGAGCCTCGATCCGCCCCTGGCAGCTTCCTTAGAAACACGGCGGATGCCTGAAATGCTTGAATAGCATCTAAATGCACAGCTTCGATATGTAAAAACAGGCCGGCTTTACTTTGGGGCATCTAGAAAATTGTTTCCTTCCCGGATTTGCTGGAACAAAAGCGGCCGAGTAGGCGGGGCTTCCCAGTCCCGGGTGCCCAGTGTTTCCTCCGCAATGAAATTAGAGACCATCTCGTGGCTGCCGCTTGATTTTGCCTCTAAGTTCAGAGAGAATTCGAGGCGGACAAAACAGGGTCCTGTAAATGCTGCTGGTGCGTGACACACGTTTGTGTCTCCGAGTAAACGAAACGCGGCTGGGGAGGGGGACGAGGGGCGGCCTCTGGGGGCCTAAACAGCAACTCCCAGAGACGTGCTTAGGCCATGGGGCTCTTTATGGGGCCTGGTCACACTTGGCTAAACTTAGAAGATGAAGCTGGTGGACTCTGCTGTGCGGGAGGGATGGATCGCGCCTGTATTCCCTCTTTTTTTTTTTTTTAAACCCTTAACTTCTGTGTATTGGCTCCTAAGTGGAAGAGTGGTAAGGGTGGGCCATGGGGGTCAAGTGACTTGCCCAGGGTCACACAGCTAAGAAGTGTCTGAGGCCGGATTTGAACCTAGGACCTCCCAGTCTCAATCCACTGAGCTACCCAGCTGTCCCCCCCCCCCCATTCCCTCTTTTAAAGATAGAAAAAAAAAATTTAAAAAAATAAATAAAATAAGGTAGAAAAGCTCAGTATAGTAGCTAGCAGGAGAAAGGACGTAAGGAGGAATTTTTTGTTCAGGGAGAAAATACAGAAAACATTCCTGGGGTTCTATAGACCCCCACCATCACCATCACTACCACCACCCAGCAGTTTCTTCTCTTAACTATCATTCTTGCTAATTGAGGACTAAACATGGTCTTGCTATCCAGCTTAATATCTGCAAGTAGTATTAGCATAGTCAGAATCTTCTGGATTTGGCACCCCCTAAATTCAGCACCCTGGGCCAAGCCTCAAGTAGTCACCCTGTCTTAGTTGCAGCTGTGATCATGGGGCAGCGGGGCATCCTGTGGATCACTCAACCAATGAACAAGCATTTAAGTGCTTCCTGGGTTCTAAGAACTAAGAGAACAGAAGATAACAAAGTCAAAAATGGAACCAGCGCTGCCTTCCAGGAGTTTACCTTCTATCTGGAGAGGTGACAGGCATATCTATAAATGTGGACTGAAAGGATAGGAGGTAGATTTGGAAGGTAGCATCTGGGAGAAGAGAGCAATAAACTCCAATCTCAGGGGTCCTCAACAAGTCAGTTTGGGGGTCTTGCTTTTCCTCATTTAGACGTAGAAAAAGAAAAAGTTGAATCCCATCCAAATTTCAATTATTTTTACAAACAATTATGAAGTTGCTACCTTGTAGAATGTCCTAGACACGGCACTGGCACCAAATTCAATTCCTCCCCCTCAAAGTGCTTATGGAGAATGTTTCAGCATAACAAAGCTCTTTGGTTTAAGTTGTTGTTCTTTAAAAAAAAAAACAACTTACGTTATAAAGTGTAAGTGAGTTATAAAGTTATAACTTTATATATAAATAAATATATATAAATATAAATAAAGTTATAAAGTTGTTATCCACCTAGCTAGTGTGGAACCTCCCTGAAATGGGGCAGAAAATGGGCCAATGTGCACACTAAGCATCCTGGGAAGTTTAAGAAAAAAATGAGTCTTTAAAGTTAAAAGAAAAAAAAAAAAGATTGAAATACCCCTGTTGCCATTTCATTCATGAATGACTCTTCATGGCCCCAGTTGGAATTTTCTTGGCAAGGATACTGTAGTGGTTTGCTATTTCTTTCTCCAGCTCATTTTATAGATAAGGAAACTGAGGCAAACAGGGTTAAATGATTTGCCCAGGGTCACACAGCCAGTAAGTGTCTGAGGCTAGATTTGAACTTAATTCTTTCTGACTTCAGGCACAGCATCTATCCACCGTCCCACCTACCTGTCCCATCATATGTGTATCGCTAAGTTTCAGATATATGTAGATTCTCTTGCAATTCATAAATTTGCTAATTCATTTAAATTACTATAATTGATTTTAGGTAAAATATAACTGTCTTGCAAAGAGATTGCAAAGATAATTCAGCTCATAAAAATTCTATTGAGTTTACAAACTTTTTATGGGCCTTGTCCATACTTAACAGTATATTTTCCTCCCATTATATATTTCCTGAAATCCCCCCACTCCATCCCCAGGAAAATAAAAGTTCTTTGAAGGCAGGAATGTTCTTCTTTTCCTTTTTGTATTCCAAACAAGGCCTTGAACAAAACAAGTACTGGATAAATGTTGGAATCGATTGGATTTGACTTTGTAACTGCTGTACCTCCTAGATGCCAACCAATGTGGTCAGATCCTGAAGCCTCTCCTATGATTCCATTAAGACCATCTAATTTCTGAATGCCTGTGATTGTAAGGCGATGCCCTGTGCTCAAGACAAGTTCCTGCTTTAAATGTTAGCTTCTGCAGGGAGAGGATGCTGGGAAGGAGAGAGGAAGAGAGAGGAGGGAGAAGAAAAGAGGTTTTGAATGGACACAGTCTGATATGTTTGGCCTGGGCATCAAGTACCTATTTCACTAATATAAAAAGAGATGCTAAGCTGAATGGGGAATATTCCCTCTTCAACTCCATTGAAAACACACACACACACACACACACACACACACACACACACACACACACACCACTCGAGTATATCCATCCACTCATGCTTAGTCAACAACTCTGAAATAACCTTTCAGGTCACATCAAAAAATAATTCACTATCATCCAGTTCCTTGTGACGAACTTTGTGACACTCCGTGTCATCTATGTCTAGATGTGACAGGGGAATGCTCTCTTTTGACAATTCTGAACACACTAATTCACATCTGTAAATCAGAAGGATTATAAAAGAAGGCAGTACATAAGTGGAGATTTCCTGGATCCAGAACAAAGACTTAGCAATTACCTTCCCAGGTAGTTTGTACACGCTGGACTGACAGGCTGTCTCCTTATCTGAATTCAGATAATTGGAAATGAGAATTTTTTTTAAGGACAGTTAACTTTCATGGCATGTTTTACTGGGCATCCTTCCCACTGCCACAGCAGAGTAAATAAAGATCACAAAAAGAATCCCTTGGCAGCTCAGTCCAACTCCTAAATGGGATATCTGGAAGTGTGTTTTCCACTGAAGAAGTCAGTCTATTACTCTCCTCTGAACTGACCAGGCATTGAAGGCAAATTGCTGATATCAAATTCTGATTCCTTTACAGAGTGTCGACTACGTGACTAATGAACAATTGGTGCAGTTGTGAACTGGTCCAGCTGTTCTGGAGACCAATTTGGAATTATGCGGAAAGAACGATAAAACTATATGCACCGAGACAGCTAGATGGCTCAGTGGAAAGAGAGCCAAGCCTGGATATTGGAGGTCCTGGGTTCAAATCTGGCTTCAGATACTTCCCAGCTGTGTAACCCACTAAACCCCAGTTGCTGAGCCCTTACTACTTTTCTGTCTTGGAACCAATGCTTAGTACCGATCCTAAAATGGAAAGTAACGATTAAAGAACCAAACTACACATACCTTTGACCTAGCAATGCCACTACTAAGTCTAGATCCCAAAGAGAGCAAAGTAAAAGGGAAAAGACCTATTGGGACAAAGATATTGATAGCAGCTTTTTTGTGTGTGTGTGTGTGATGGCAAAGAATTGGAAACTGAAGGGATGTCCATCAGTTAGGGAATGGCTGAATAAATAGTTGTGGTACATGATTATCTTGGAATGCTATTGTACCAAAAGAAATGATGAGTAAGGTGAAAAACCTGGGAAGATTTATGTGTATTGATGCAAAGTGAAGTGAGCAGAACCAGGAGATCATTGTGCATAGTAAGGATGATCCACCATGAAAGGCTCAGCTACTCTGATCCAGACTCATGCCAAGGGGCGACTGGGTAGCTCATTGGATTGAAAGCCAGGCCTAGAGATGGGAGGTCCCAGGTTCAAATCTGGCCTCAGACACATCCTAGCTGTGTGACCCTGGGCGAGTCACTTAACCCCCATTGCCTAACCTTTACCACTTTTCTGCCTTGGAACCAATACATAGTATTGGTTCCAAAGAGGAAGATGAGGGTTTAAAAAGAAAAAAGACTCATGATGAAAAATGCTGTCCTCCAGAGTGAGAACTGATGAACTCTGAATGCAAGTTTAAGTATAATTTTCCCACTTTATTTTTTTAATTTTATGACATGGCTAATATAGAAGTATGATTTTACATGTATAATGGATATCATACTGCTTGCCTTCACAGTCAGGGTAAAGAGGAGAAAGAGTCTCAAACTAGAATTTCTTTTTAATGTTAAAAACATATAAATATGATTTTTAAAGAGTCTACCAAATGTAAGGGATGGTGCCTTGTTATAATTGAAAGTATCTCAAGAGACCAAAGTTGTGCAGGAATCTCAGTTCATTGGTTAGACCACCATCATAACCAATAAAATGGCAGAGATCAATGGCCCCCTCAAAGATCAGAGACCCCAAAGCTTGGTCAGCCAGCTCTAGTAGCATTTATGAGCTTATTATTCAGTTCCTCCCTGGGACATCCCAAGACATCTCTTAATTGGTAAATAGCTAATTAAGATGTGGTCCATCAAACTATCCACCCCTCCCCATCCCAATGTCACGGAGAACGCGTACACAGGGGAAAAAAAAAAAAAAACAACAAAATGTTCTTCATCTACTAACCAAATTCTATTAAAAGGTACACATTTCTGGGCGTTCCTAAGAACAAAGAAAATGTAAAAACCTTTTGTCTGGTTAGTGTCTGTGTCCTCTCTAATATACAGGCCCTGATGTAGGCATTAATACAGTATGTGAAAAATACAAATAAATTCTCACACCTCATAAAAAGCTTCTCTATTCAGGGCCGACCTGGCATATCACAGACTTACAGAATCTCAGAACTAGAAGGGACTGCTAGTTCTACCTGTATCTGAACAAAATCCCCTTGACATCCTCCTTGACAAGCACTCATTCAGCTTCCACATAACGTAAAGGGAACTGGCTATCCCCTAAAAGCAGTTCATTCCTTTTTGAGCCAACCTTGGCTAAGAGGAAGGTTTTTCCTGCACTCAAGTCGAAATTTGCATCTTTTCAATTTCAACTCACTGCTCCTGCTTCTCCCCTCTGGGACAAAGTCAAACATGTCAGATCCATCTTCCATGTGACAGCCTTCCAAATACTTACGGTTCTGTTTCCCTTTCTCTTTTCCTCCCTCCCTCCCAACATTGCAAAGCCTCCTGGTAGAATCTAGGCCTTTTGCCCTTGGTTTAATTAATTTAAATCACTAATTATGGTAGTGTTTCAAGAATTTGCAGATGACTCTGATGATGCATGGCAAAGCCAAATAGACAAGACTGGATAATCTGCCTTTTGGGATGGTTTGAGCCTGCTCTCTCCTTTACAGGCATGGAAAACTAAGATGATCAAGGTCAAGATCCCATCACCATGTTAACTAATACCCATACAAGTCTTTGAAGACACTAAATCCTACTAGAATGCCCATTTTGCTGCAGGGAATAAACTGGAGAGCATCAAAGAAGGCAACCAAAATGATGAAGACTTTGGCGCATCTCTCAGATGAGAAGCAGTTGAAAGAATTAGGGATGTTCAACCTAGAGAAAACTCAAGGAGGGGGCAAGAGGGGAAGGATATGATAGTTGTATTCAAGTAATTGGAGACCTGTCATATGAAAGAGAGATTAAACTTAGTGATTCTGGAGAACAGAACCAGGAACACTGAGGGGAAACTGAGAAACAAGTGTGAACTCTATATCAGAAAAGAAATTTTCTTAAAATTTAACTGTCCAAAATTGGAATGGGCCACCTCCAGAGGTAGTGATTTCACCAGGCTTAGAGGTCCTTCAAGCAAAGGCTGGATGAGCACTTACCTAGGATGTTACAATGCAAATTCTCTCCAGGTACAAATTGGATTAGATGGTATTATGTTGGTTTTAACAGTGATATTTGTAGGAAAGTGCAGTTATGCCAAATGATCTGGATTCACTCCTCCCCCACTGACAGGCTTGACTGAAAAGGGAGGGGCACAAATTGGCCCAGTGCTCCTTTCTCCCCTCTCCCAACAAGCAGTTAGAAATCAGTTACAAATGGTGGTTGCTCTATTGCCTTCAGATCTCAATCAGGAAATAGGTAAGGCTGGTTTCAAAGAGATATTAACTATCTAAACTATTTCCCCAACAGGTTTGAGTAAGGAGAAAATAGTAAAGCTTGATGACTTGAGGCTTTCAGGGACAGAAGGAGGATCTGACTTGTATGGGCCACACAACTGAAAGAACTAAGCTTGAAGGGGGTTGTGAGTATTCCTGAAATAATTGCCAGGCACAGCTCCCCAAAGATGAAGGTTTACTGATAAGTGAGGAAGGGAAGGAAGGGAGGTTTTGTCAAAGGTAAAATCAGGTCTGGGAAGCCCTAAACTGTTAGGTTGGAATAGCCCCTCCCCCCAGGAGGGAGAGGTAGCCTTTATATCTAGCTTGCCCTCAATGCCTATAATTAATCTCTTCTAATATCTAAATAATTAAATAATAACAGTTGTGCTTTTGCTGGAAAGGTCTAGCAGCAGGGAAGAACCAAATGGCTTTGTATGGATTTTAAGCCACAAGGCCTCCAAAGCAATCAAGAACTGGGATCAGCAAGCAGAGTGATCTGCTCACTTCCAAACCCAAGAACCAACTGCCCCTAACTGCCCTAAACTGCCCCCTCACCCAGAGTTCTCTAGGGGGCAGGGAGGGGAAGGGGGGCAGAGAGGGTTGGAATTCTGGGTTGAGGCTTGACCCTGTATCTTGCAGGAATTCCACCCTGCCATCTCCATGTTACAATGGTCAATGAGGTTCCTTTCAACTCTAAGATTACCTGATTTTGTGAATAAATTTTATTTTCTTTCCTCTCTCATTCTCTTCTTAATTCTCTCTGGCTTCTGACCTTATCATCCCACTGAAAGTGCTCTCACCAAAGGTACCAATCACCAAATAAAATGACTTTTTCTCAACTTTCATCTTTCTTGAGCTCTCTATAGTCTGACCCTGCCAGTTACCCTCTTTTCCTTGATATTCGCTTCTCTCTAAGATTCTACTCTCTCCTGGTTCTCTTTGTACCTCTCTGATCAATCTTTAGGCTCTTTTGTTGGATCTTCATCTAGGTCATGCTCATGAATTGTATATGTCCTTAGTGGGCTCTGTCATGGGCTCTCTTCTCTTCTCTATCCTATTTTCCTTAGTGAACTCATGAGCTCCTATAAATTCAATTCTCATCTCTGTGCTGATGACTCTCAAATCTATTTCTCTAGCCTTAGCTTTTCTCTTCACCTTCACACCTGGATTTTCAACTTCCTATTGGACATCTCAAACTGGACATGCCATAAACATTTTAAACTCAACATGTTCAAAACTGAATTTTCATTCCCCCAAATCTCCCCCATTCAGAACTCCATCCTCCCCACTGCCTGGGCTTGCAATTGTGATGTCATACCCAAGTCTTTTCTCTGTCTCTCTGTCTCTGTCCCTGTCCCTGTCTCTCTGTCTCTGTCTCTCTCTGTCTTTCTGTCTCTGTCTTTCCGTCTGTCTCTCCCTCTTTATATCTAATATGTTGCCAAAACCAGTTGATTGTCTCCATGTAACAAATTATTGCAAGAGCCTACTGGTATCTCTGCCTACCTCAAATCTCTCCATACTTCCATCCATCCTCCACTCAACTGAAAACGTGATCTTCCTGAAAAAGAGTCTGGCCATGTCATCATCCTCACCCCATCCCCCATTCAGTACACTATAGGACTCTTTCTTATATCCAGGATCAAATAGGATCCATTCTTTGGCCCCTCCCACCTTTCCTTCTTACTCCTTACTCACCTTTATATACTCTGTGATACAGTGACTTATATAGTCTCCTTACCATTCCTCATGCAAGACAATTCATTTCCCATCTGTATGCATTTTCTCTTCTTGTCCACCATGACTAAAATTTTCTTCTTCCTCATTCTGTCTTCTGGATTCCCTTATTTCCTTCAAGTCTCAGCTAAAATCCCAGCATTTACAAGAAGTCTTTTTCTGCTTTCCCTTAATATCATTGCCTTTCAGCTGTTAATTATCCTCAAGTTATGCTTTATATATCTTGTTTGTACATGGTTATTTGCATTCTTTCCCCCATTAGACTCTGAACTCCTTGAGAACAGGACATGGATTTTACTTTTCTTCTTATCCCCAGAACTTCTCATAGTTCCTAACATAATGCAAATAATTAGTAAATGCTTGCTAACTGAGTACTGACTGGACAGTTTTCATAGTCCAAGAAATCATCAATGAAAACTGCCCAGATCAATTCGAACCAGAGTAGTAAGCAAAGAACGAATCCCCCATTCATCTCCTGAAACTACAAAAAGAAAATCCCTAAGAATTTTATAGCAAAAACCCAGCACTTCTACTTCAAAGAAAAATTTATATCCAGAAAGAAGCAATTCAAGTATCAAGGAACCATGGTCAGTATCATACAAGACCTGGTGGCTTCTACTAAAAATTCTCAGAGATCTTGGAATAAAATAGTGCAAATGACAAGCAATGGAGGTTTGCAACTAAGAATCACTTACTCGATAAAGCTGAGTTAAAAAAAAAAAGACCTTCAGAGGAATAAAGGACATTCATGTATTTCTGATGAAAAGATAAAAGCTGAGTAGGAGCAATGAAATGCAAACACATTCTAGGTCCAGAGAGACCTAGAAAAATAAATTAATTCAGCAACTGGATGGAACAGTATGTTGTTGTGTTCTCTAATGGGAGAGAGCACAAGTATTCCTTCAGAACTTTAGTATCTTCAAGTAATGTTGAGGGAGTTAATTTTTTTAAAAAGCAATCCTGAAGTGGTTTGGTTTCTTCTAAGGATGGCTGGTAAACTAGTGCCAAAAGAAAGAGTAAAAGGAGTAAAATCTGCTATTTCTCATAATTGGGATATATGAGAAAAGTATACAAATATGGAGAATATCAAATGAGATAATATTTGTAAAGTGTTTGGTAAAGTGCTTGGCAAGTAGTAGGCGCTTCATAACTTCTTGTTCCCTCCCTTCCCCATCAGAGGAAGTTTAATCAACTGAAATGTACAAAGAAAAGTTCAACATATGCAGGCAATTTGGTGTAGAAATACATCACTCTACAAGGAAACAAGTGGGGTTAGAGTTGGGTAGGGTTAAGAGGTGGACTAATATCAGGGAGAGAATAATTGCAAGTCAAACAAATATCTTCCTGAAAGGGGGAACCAAATGGGGGAAAAGGAGAAAAAAGATCTCTATAGTATGACTACTCCTTTTTCTTTCTCCTCCTCTTTGATTTATATTAGATATCATATTATCTATATTACATTATTTTAATGTATTTTATATATTTTAACTATATTTCATATTTTATTTTATATTACATGATATATAATATAATATATACTAAGGCTTGTAATATATAAAATACAAAACTCAATACTCTTATTAATTTTTATATTATTTTTCTTTTTCATTTTATCATCATCATAAAACTTTTGGCTGACAAGATCCAAAGGGAGGAAGTTTTCTAGTGAAAAAAGATGCCTTGCAGATAGAATCAGGAACACCAGTGCATAAAACATCTTAAAGATGGTCATTCACAATCCATTTTCCTAACCAAAACCCCTTGAGAAATGGAACAGGACCTCTCAGGAATACAAGTTTCCAGACTGTCTGATTTAAGACCTTTATTTTCCAGATGAAAAAAAATGAGATGCAGAGAAGCAAGGAAATATGCTCAAATTCTATTCATTTCAACAATAATTAATCAATGCCTCCTAAGGACCAGGCACTATGTTAAGTATTTTATAAACATCATCGCATTTGATCATCACAACCCTGTGAAGGAGATGCTTCTTTTTTACAGATGAGGAAACTGAGGCATAGAGAAGTGAAGGGACTTGCCCAGGGTCACACAACTTGTAAGTGTCTAAGGCTCAATTTGAAACCAGATCTTCCTGCCTCAGAGGCCAGCACTCTACCCAAGAAGCATGAACTTATCTAAGTGCCTTACTGGTTTTTAAGCTTACACTGCTTAAAGAACATTGGACATCCGCGAAGCCATTATAACCAAGATATCTTTTTTTTCCTTTTAGAACCTTACCTTCTCTCTTAGAATCAATACTGTGTATTGGTTCCATGGCAGAAGAGAGCTAAAGGCTAGGCAATGGGGGTTAAGTGACTTACCCAAAGTTACACAGGGAGGATGTGTCTGAGGCCAGATTTGAGCTCAAGACCTCTAGTCCTGGCTCTCCATTCAGTGAGCTACCTAGCTGCCCCTTGCCACCCCCCCCCCCATGAGATATCTTTTAATCAGTTTAGGAAAAGAGGTAGATAGGGGTTAAGTGACTTGTCCAGGGAGACCTAGATAATGTCTGAGACCAAATCTAAATTCATTTCTTCCTGATTCAATGTCAGATTTTCTATCCTAGGCCACTTAGCTGCCTCTAACAAACAATCCTTGCAAAGGAATCCACCAAAAATGAAATCAGGACATCTTTTGAAACTCCTACTAATGTAAAAGTAATTGGCCATATCTATTCATGCCCCTCCCTCCCCGACCATGAACCCTCATAATAATTGACCAGTATATCACGAAGAGGACGCAGACAGTGAATAGCAGATACAGCGTGGGATTGCAGAAGGAGGCATAATGGGGATGCCATTTTGAACACATACATCCTTGTTCTATGTCCTTGTAATTTGTCTGTGAAACTCAAGATTCATGTTGTATGCGTTGGCCATGCCATGTTTCTTTCATTATGCGGGGGCAATTAATGTAGTGTATGTTTTGCCTGTTAAGTACTATCTCGTTATGTTTTCCCCTTATGTAATTCAGTTGGTGATGATTAAAATAATTTTTCAATGGAGATGTCATAGTGTAATGAAAAAATATACTGGGGGTACTGCAGCAAGCATTCGTAAACATCTTTATGAGGGCCCTGTTTGCAGTTACATAACACTGAATCAATGGGCTATAAAAAGATGACTTCAACTCAAGAGAAGAGTTGGAGCTTGCAGCAAAGAAAGGGGAGGGAAGAACCTCACTCTTTTGGGAGCCCGGCATGTTGGAAGGAGGGCTTGACTTGGAGATGGGTAAGAGCAGGGTTCCAGTCATGATTTTGCTTTGACAAATACAAGGTATATGATCAGGACAACTGGGTGGCACGATGAATAGATCGTTGGCCCTAGAGTAAAAAAGGCTCATGACCCTGGGCAAGTAAGTCACTTAAGTCTGTTTGCCTCAGTTTCCTCATATATAAAATGAGGTGGTGTAACGCTGCCCCACCCCCATATCCAAGCTACTGCCAGGACCTGTCATTCACCTCTGTACCATCTCTTGAATACACCCCCTTCTCTCCTCTGACACTGTCCACACCCTGGTGTTTTCCCACATTGCTTTATACCTTTGTTAAGACATCTTTCAGTCATATATGACTCTTCATTTAGGGTTTTCTTGGAAAAAAAAATACTGGAATCATTTGCCATTTCCTTTGCTTAGCTCCTTTTACAGATGAAGAAACTCAGGCAAACAGGGTTAAATGATTTGGCCACGATCACACAGCTAGGAAGTGACTGAGGTCAGATTTGAACTCATGAAAATGAGTCTTCCTGACTCTACCCACTGCACCACCTAGCTGCCCCACAGGTCTAAAATAATAGCCTGTTGATATCCCTGCCTGCCTCAAGTCTCTCCTCCCTCCCATCCATTCTCCAGTCAACCTCTAAAGTGAGTTTCCTCCAACACAGGTCTGGAGCCTTTACACTCTTCTATTCAATAAATTCCAAGGCTTTCTTTCCCCTCCAGGATTAAATACAAAATCCTCTGTTTGACCTCAAACCCCTTTTACCTTTCCTTTTGCCATTTCTTACACTTCACTCCCTACCTTTTGTTTTTCTATCCAGTGACCCTGGCCTCCTGGCTATTCCAGAAACAAGCCTCTCTGGAAAGATCTCCAGGAACTGATGCAGAAGGAAAGGAGCAGAACCAGGAGAACACTTTACACAGAGACTGATACATTGTGGCACAATAGAATGTAACTGACTTTGCTATACAAGACAATCCCGAGGGACTCTATGAGAAAGAATGTATCCACATCCAGAGAAAGAACTGTGGGAGCAGAAATGCAAAAGAAAAATACAGGATTGATCACAGTAGTTATATGGGCATAGGATAGGGGTTTGGATTTTTAAAGATTACCTTATGACAAATATGAATAATATGAAAATAGGTTTTGAAAAATGACACATATATAATCCAGTGGAACTGCTTGTCAGCTCCAGAAAGGGGGAAGGAAGAGGGGAGGGAAAGAACATGAATCAAGGAAAATAAATAAATAAAAAATTTTAAATTTTAAAAAAGAAACAGGACCCTTCATCCCTTAGTCCTGGCCTTTTCTCTGACTACCCCCTGCCTGGAAGGCTGGCCTTCATCTGCTCTCACTGTTGACTTTCTTGTTTCCTTTAAATCCTAATTAAAATCCCACTTTCTAAAGAAAGTGGTCCCCAATCCCTCTTCATCCCTGTGTCTTCCCTCTGATAATTATTTCTCATTTATTTTATATATATATATATACATACATACTATATAAAGTCATCCTTTTATAGACCATTGATTCAGTGTTATATACCTGGAAACAGGGACTCATAAATCTTCATTGCTATTGCCTTCCCTCTGTTAATTATTTCTCCTTTATCATATATATATATATATATACATATATATATCCTATATCTATAGCTCTTACATATTTGTTTGTATGCTATCTCTGCTATTAGATGGAGATCTCCCTGAGAGCAAGGATTATCTTTCACCTCTTCCTGTATCCCTTTTGCTCAGTACAGTGCCTGAAAGACATTATGTTTCCAATAAATGTTTATTAATTGACTGACTGACAGATTTCTCAGAACACACTACTGAGGGAGTTGATAGATTTCTTTTTTGCAAGAAAGAAGAAAAACAAGACATGTCCTAGGAACCAGAGAATAGCTTTATTGATTAATCCGAGACTCTGCTGTGTTCTTACAACATCAGAGTGATGGGAAGTATGAAAAGCTTCCAGGCTGCTTATGCAAGAAGGGATCTATCTGGAGAAATTCTCAAGCTCAGTGCAGCGAGAAACACTTTGAACTATTAAGTTCCTGTAGGATGTTTGTAGTGAGAGATTCTACTAGCCAGAGAGATATTTTTACAATTCTTCTTTAGAAAAATATTTTTCATCCTTTGGGGATCAGACTGTTAAATTTTGGTCTTTGGATTTCCAGCACGTAGCACAGTTCCTACTATATTTTGGGGTTTTGGTCTAGACCTTTGATTTCATTCCTGGAAGGAAACTCTCAGTATGGAAATGCCCTCCACTGGTGTACTTACTTGTCTGTGATGTTTAGTCTTAGAGAGTAGTCTGGGGGCAGTGAGAGAGTGGATGATTTACTCAGGGTCGTGTAGCTAGTTTGGAATAGATGCTTATCTTAGTTTAAATTTTTAAAGGTGGAAGAGAAAAAAAATTCATCCAGCTGTTTTTTTTTATTTGTTTTGTTTTCTTTTTTTTTTTCCTCAAATTCACGTGTTAACCTTTAGATGGCCATTGTTTTCCTGTGTGTGACTCTGAACTAATGCTGCTTGAAATCTGTTGGGTGGGCAGGAGTGGAGTAGGAAAGATACTACTACTAGACAGGAGCAGCCTCAGGACCAGTGGTCCTGGACTTTCTGCTGCCTGAGGCCCCCTGGAAAACATATGTACCTCTGAAAATGGAATCACTCAATGTGAAGCTGTTGCTTCATCTTGGAGTCTTGTGTCCTCAGTGACCAGCTTTCTAGCCAATAAAAGGAAGGATTTTTCCTGATGCCTCCATTTCCAAATATGAAAATTTTAGTAGCCTCTAACTCTGAGGATCAAATGAGATAATATTTGTAAAATGCACAGCACAGTGCGTGGCACAGAAGAGGCACTTAATAAAATGTTGTCTTTCTTCCTTCCTGACAAATTGAGAAAGATTCAAGTAAAAGCCCAGTAGGGCGCCTTGACTAGCCTGCATTTGGAGAAAAAATTCTTTACCATGTGCTCTTCCTCTTGTTTACACAAACATTTATTAAATACTTACTGCATACAAGTTTGCCCATCAGACATTGAGGACCTCCATAAGCCCAGGATGATCTTAGATTTGGGGGTTTTTAATCCTCCTCTCTGAAGCTCAATAAATTGTGTGTTTTTGTTCTACTGAGGTCATTTTGAATGACAGTAGATTGGCAGCATAGAATAATGGAAATCACATTGCATTTGGAGTTTGAGTACTGAGGTTTAAATATTAATTATGCTAACTATTACTTTGTGACCTTTGGCAACTTAATTTCTCTGAACTTCAGTTTCTGCCTCTGTAAAATGAGGGGAATCACACTAGAGGTACTTTGGGTTCCTTTACACCTTTAACTTCAAAGTGATTCAATTGAAAAAAAAATATCAAGTACCTACTCTATGTGAGGCCCCACACTAAGGAAAGACCAAAACAAAACAAAAAGACCAGGACCCTTCCTCAAGGGGTTTACATTCTACCTGGCAATGAATTACTTGACCTGTCTACCAAGCACAGATTGATTTTGATGTGCATCCCATGAAGGAAGCAACAACATGAATGAAATCAATGATCTTTCTATTTTTGAAGTCTTTAGTCATAAAAGATACACTCCTCATCTCTTCCTGAAATACCTTAATGTATAATAAAGAAAAAACCTGGCACGACCACCTACAAAACAACACAACTGACCATAAATGGAATGCAAGACACACACAGAGGCTCCTACCCAACAAACAAAGAGAAATACATTTTTTGTCATTTCTTCTCCAAGGCAAAAAGAGAGATCAATACAAGTTCAGTGTGTTGGCCATGTTTTGATGTTCTCTGTGGTTGTGTTATTGTAGTAATTTTTTATTTTTCCAGTTCTGTTTAATTCCCTTTGCATCAGTTCATATGTCTTCCCAATAAAATCCATATCCCAGATGGATGAAGAATCTTCCCAATTTATCCCATTTATTTTATTCCCATTGCTCTGGATTTCCATATTCTTCATTCTTTAAGGCTTAATACTCTTCTGGTACATTAGCATGTCACAGTTTGTACATCTATTTCTCAGAGGCATTCAGGATTTATAATCAGGTATCTGGAGTTCAAATCTATGCTCTTCTCTTTACTATCCAAGTGACCTTGGCGGATAGGTGGCACAGTGGATCATGCAGTAGATCTGAAGTCAGGAAGACCCAAACTCAAATTTGGCCTCAGACAATTACTATCAGTGTGATCTGGGGCAAGTCAACTTACCTTTGTATACCTCAGTTTGCATAACTGTAAAATGGGAATAATAGCATTTAATCTCACAGGGTCATTGTGTGCATCAAATAAGATATAGTCATAAAACACTTAGCACAATGCCTGGAACATAGTAAACTCTAAATTATGGTTATTCACTTCATTTTCCCTCCCTAACTCTAAACTAATGAAGTTGGAGAAGATAAAAATACCTTCTAGCTCTAAAATCTATAATCTTCATCTGACTCCAGGTTTTCACTACCACAAATTTTGTTGTTCAATTCTTTCAATTATGCCCATCTGTTCATGACCCCATTTGGGATTTTCTTGGCAAAGAAGTTGGAGTGGTTTTCCATTTCTTTCTCTGGCTCATTTTACAGATGAGGAAACTGAGGCAAATAGGATTAAGTGACTCCTCCAGAGTCACACAGCTAGGAAGAGTTTGAGACTAGATTTGAACTTAGGAAGATGAGTCTTCCTGACTCTAAGTCTGGTACTCTATGCACAGTGCCACCTAGCTTCCCCATCACATTTTAGTGCTTCTTATGATTTTATTATATATGGAACCTCTTTCTTTGACCTCCTTGGGGTTGTTATGAAGAAATAGGTACCCTACTAGGGATATAGAGATATTGGTGAGGATGGAGCTGTGTCTCTGTATTTCCCTAGGATGCTGGTGATGGGGGAACACCAACTCCAATCACCCTTGTTGGATGTTATAATTTCCCTTCTAAATAACAGTGCCCAGGAAGGACCCCAAATGGTCAGGTCAATAGGTAACCCTTTCAGGTCCCACCTGGGGTTGGATCAATTATTAATATTGGGCTCTGATTAGCCTTGGATCATGTTGTTCATATGACTGTGTTTGCTCCCTCCCCAAGGGCCATGATATAATGACCACTCAGGAAGGTACTTATTAAATACTTTATCTATGATCTTAATTAGGGAAAGGATAATCAGGATACAGATTGGGGATTGGAGACCCTGCCAAACTAATATCTATAATCTACAATCCCTCAGGACTGGAGGCTATTGATTTAGTAAAGCTGGAGCTATTGTTGTTCACACTCCCTCTGGTTCAGCTTGGCCACTGCCAAATCAGAGAAAGTAATCTGCTCTGTTGATGCAGCTTTCTTTGATGATTTCCTCTCAGCTTTCTTATTATCAGTTTATGTATGTGTTAGCCTTGACAGTCTTCAGGAAGTATTCAACTCCTAAACCACCCTTGTCTTCTCAGACCTCCCTTCCTCCCTTTCACCACCCGGGGGCCCAGAGACCTAAAAGCTATGATGATTCAGATACTTAAAGATCTAGGGAGATTGAGAGAGAACCAATGGCCAACGGTCAGAGTCCCAAAGATAAATGGTCAAGGACCCCTCCCAGATGACTGTTAGGGGTATTTATACTCTCAGGCCAACCGACTTTTGTCCCTGGCTCACGGCATCTGGGAACATTCCGATATCTCCAACTGTCTCCCCTGTCAATCAAGGTGAGACCAACATTTCTGAGTTTGAATATAACAGGATTTATGCCCAGTAGTGGTATCTCTGAGCCAATGACTCTGAACAGTGACTTTTCTAACATAACCAAATTGTTTTCCAGAGTGGTTGGATCACTTTATACATCCTCGAACTATTGTTTCAGTCTTCCCATATTCCCAAGAGTTATTGTTTCTATCTTTTGTTTAATCTTTGTCAAGTTCCTGGGTATGAAGGAAACCACAGATTGTTTGAGATGAACATCTCTCTTACTATTTTTGATTTACAGAAATGTTTGCCTCAATTGTGAACAATATGGACTCCTTCTTATTATTTAAATACCTCCACATCTTGGATATAAGGCTTTTAGTATACTTGCTAAATACATATTTGAAGAGAAGCAGTGTAATATAGTGGAAAGAGAGCTGGCCTTAGAAATCAGAAGAGTTGAATTCAAGTCCTAACTCTGACACATAGTAGTCATGAGACCCTCAGCAAATTACTTTACTACTTAGTACTCTGGACTATTTAAGAGAAAGAATTAACCTTCATTGTAGAGTACCCTCGTCTGGGAATTCCCTGAGAATACCACTGAAACTACAATTCTGGTCCCTATCTACATTTATTACAAAGCATTTCTCCTCTAGCTTATTCATTATTCATGCAAAAGGCATTTTTTCTAATTTTATGTATTGCAATTTTTCTCATTGGTGATCCCTTCTATCTCTTCTTTGGTTAAGCCAAAGCTATGCCAAGTAACTTCTTCCATTCTACTTGAAAAAAATTTTAATGATGTCATATTGAATTGTGTTACTTATGGAATAATATGTCAAGAATAGAAATGATGGTTATATTTGATGTGAGATGTTAGTATAAATGCATTTTCTGCCAAACTGGTCACTAGTGTTCTACTAGTTCTTATAGAATAAAGCATCTTTCTCCTACTTAATATTGGAGTTATCAAACAGTGACCCACTGAGTCTTATAATTTCTGATTCTTGTTTATAACCTCTGCTAAACAGGAAGTCAGCAATCTTAAAAAAATACTACGCTTCCAAGCACACAATGAAAAACTACTTAGGATCATAGATATAGAATTAGGAGTATGACAAATTATCTCGTCCAATTCTTTATTTTTCCAGTGAAGAAAATATGACCCATAGTGTGATAATGAAATTAAATCTGCCCTGTCCATCTTTAGTTTTAATCACCAAAGGTGAGAACATCCTCACTTCACTTAATGCACAAGTTGGGAGGTCTGGGACCCACGTGTGCTAGAATGAGTGACAAATCAGAATTTACTGACTGCTCCCTGGGCAGTCCTAAGAAAAGTGTCTGTTGTGATTGGACATGTAAACTAAGAGGAAGGCACAGGAAATGATGCAAAAGAAGCCCCTTTAAAAGAGAGTGACAGGGGCAGCTGGGTAGCTCAGTGGATTGAGAGCCAGGCCTAGAGATGGGAGGTCCTAGGTTCAAATCTGGTCTCAGACACTTCCCAGCTGTGTGACCTTGGGCAAGTCACTTGACCCCCATTGCTCACCCTTACCACTCTTCCACCAAGGAGCCAATACACAGAAGTCAAGGGTTTAAAAATATAAAAACAAAAAAAAAGAGAGAGTGACAACTTCCTATAGTGCTCTTCTTGTTTGTGTCTTGGACCTGAAGGAGCGCTGGCTGAGACCTTGAACGAGGTGAGACTGCTCTTAATCTCTCCCTTGGAATTACATATGGTAAGTGTAAAGACTAAATCTTCCTGGATTCTGTGAAGGAATTCTCCTTTCATGAGAGAACCAGAGACTGAAACTTTTGCTTCATTCATCCCCAGCCCTCGGGCCTCAGGGACTCTCAGCTCAGCCTTCTCCAATTAAGGACTAGTTAAATCTGCCTAGGTTGAGCCAGGGCCTGGAGCAAATTACTCAGTGTGTTAGATTACTTATACTATCTTATTCTCTCTCTAATTTTCTTACTTTTTCTCTCTCTTCTCATTTGTAAATAAACTTCCATAAAAGTCATTTTGACTTGAGGTTATTCTTTAATTTGGGATTGATAATTATTCAATTCCCTGGCAACCAAACCTTTTAATATTTACCCAACCAAAATTCCTTTTTAGCCCTTACAATAGAGAAGTGATTTGCCCAAAGTCAAACAGCTAGTAGGTGACAGAGAAAGAACTAAAACTCAGGTCTTTTCATTCCATATCTTGGTTTTTTTTTTCTTTCTATCATACAGTGTTTCCATTTATGTTGTCATTAAAATGAACAAGTAGTCAAATAAGGTTTTCTAAATAGTTAATAAATTGAATTGTAAACCAAGAAGGCATCCTGAGGACTCAGCTGAACCATGGCCATTCCCTTCTTTTCAGGTCTCGCTACACGTAGAGCATTTTTGAACTGATGAAAATCTATTTTTGAAAGATCCAAGAAAAAGAGCCTTCACAGCCTCTGCTGCGCTCTGCCACTGTTTAACAATATTCCAGACTTTTAGAGAAGGTATTCTATATAGATGACCTAAATACTTCACTCTGTAGCTATAGTCCATGACCTCGGAAGAGATGAGGAACAGCTGTAAAGTAGAGCTGATGCTCATTTCCCCTACTGCTGGGGGAGTTGAGGAGGAGGGAGGGAATTAGGGCTACCATTCCAGATTGGCTACTTCAGAATGAATAACTCCCTTGGCCTCTCAACCCTGCATCTGTTTTTCAAAATTTGTGACTGGTGAGAGAGAAGAATGATTTCCATCCAGGGCTAGAGCTATAATGAAGAATTCTCACTGGAGATAAAAACAGTAGGAGGGAAGCTTGACAGTAGTAGTGGTGGCTCAAAGGCTGTCTAGAGGTGGAGTGGGCATGCATAGGAACTCTATGGGTGAAAGGCTGAACTATGCCATATAGGTATGGTCCAGAAGAGGACTCTGCAGTCCAGGGCACATGAATGGAAGTCTCCATACTGTTAAGCTCCCCTGTCATGTTTTGGCTCTATGGGAAAGCCTCATTATTGTTCTGTCTAAAGTTCCAGAAGTATAGGCTTTTGGATTGCCCCAAGCAGAGGAAAAGGAACATGAAACCTGAATGAAACATGGAACATGCATGAAAAAAATAGAGATGTAGTTCGAACAGACAATAAAACAGTTTAGTCTTGATTCTTTTGTGGCTCATCACCTGAAATTCAAGCTGCACCTGTTGAATTCCTCCTCCAAAAGGCTAATGGCTGAGTGCCATGACAATTCCAGTCCCTGTGAACCCAGAGAGATTCGCACACAAGAATGATGAGAAACATTGACAGCCAAACCAAAAAACTGGGCAAAATTCACAAAAAAAACCCTTTCATGACCTGTCAGAAACCCAGTCCAAAAAACTTTCCCCTGAAATGGAGCGCCAAGACCTAGAATGCTGTGGAGACATTTTTGATTTACGGTAAGAGCTCAAAACCTGTGCCAGAGAGACATGGAGCATGCTCAGTCCGGGACAGTGAGGGAAGCCCAGCACCACAGCAGGGGCCTAAACTACAATGAGAAAACTTCCTGCAAGTCTTGAGATGATGAATTTTGATCTGGGGATGGGTTTCCTCCAACTGGATAAAGGAGCTAATAATGTCCTCATTCTACAAATCCATGTCCTATGGCTCACTGTTGTTGAGATGGTTTTCCCATTTTGTCCAGATCTGTTCCATGGTCAAACTAAGCTATCGTAAATGTTAAATAAAACACAGATTTGCACACGAGTCTGAATTGGAACTGAATGGAGCTATAAAAACTTTACTGGTCCATACAAAGATTTTTTAAGGATTTGAAGGATGATCGCAATTAGCGCCTCTGTGTTTGCACAATGAAAACAGCAGTTATTGGTCCCACCTACAGAAGGGAAAGTTGCAACTGAGAAGAAGAAAAATTGTAAATGTTCTAAAATGCCTGGCACACTTTTCCTCCATCAACCCTCAGAGGTGGGCAGCAGAAGTATTATTATTGTTCTTAACCACCTCACAGATGTGAGGATGGGATTTGTGCAAGGGGCATACACAGATAACACTGATAGAGAAATTTTGTAATTTTTGATCCTTATAATTGCCTTGGGAGGTAGGGTCTGAAAATAAAGATAAAATATCTCTATAGATGAGGAAACTGAGGCATCCAAAGATTAAGGGCCTTGTCAAGGGCCACACAGCTAGAAAATTTGAGGCTGGATTCATAGTTAGGTCTTCTATCCACTGGGCCACTTAATGGCCAATAACAACAAAACAATGACATTAGCCACTCATATCTCTACAGGGCTTTAAATTTTATCTTCATGACAAGTCTTTAGAGCAAGTACTATTATTATGCCCATTTTACAGATGAAGAAATGTAAAATGAGCCCAGAGAAGAAAATTTTCTGAGGGTCAGCTACCTAATACAGACCCAAGGTGGGATATAAACCCCAGTTCTCAGGACCTCAAGGCTAGGGCTCACACTCTCAATTATAGCACAATAACCAGAAGAGTGGGAAGCATTAAAAAAATTCTCCGAACCATGGAGAAGCAGAAAGGGTGCCAAACCAAGGTTTCATTATGGAATCTGTCATTAACTATCTACATGTTGTTGTTCAGTTGTTTCAGTTATGCCTGACCCCATTTGGGGTTTTCTTGGCAAAGTTACTGAAGTGATTTGCCTTTTCCTCCTCCGGCTCATTTTACAGATGAGGAAACTGAAGCAAACAAGGTTAAGTGACTTGCCCAAGGACACACAGCTAGGAAGTATCTAAGGCCAGACTTGAACTCAAGAAGATAGGTCTTCCCGACTTTGTTTTTCCAATGAATATTTATGATTCTGTGGTTTAACAATCTCTGATTTAAAAAAACAAAAACTATTTCCACTGTCTCATTGAGCTGTCTTCATTGGTGAGTGAGTGAAAACTCATCTAGCCTACTATGTCTAGCTGGCCCCAGATTAGACATGCTTTATATCCCATTAGTTATCCATCCAATCTATCCTGCTGACATCTAGTTCCTCCCCTCTTCCCTTCTACCTCCTGTTCTCAGAACATTAATCAAATGAATCCTAGACCTGCTTCTGGATAGAGCATGTTGGTCTCTGGCCCCATGGCTCCATTCACCATTCCTGTGACTCCTAAAACCCAAATTCCCCTCTCTGGCCCATATGCGTTACCTCTCCATATCAGAATGCAAGCCACTTAGTATCTGTATTTGTATTTGTTTCCAGGGCTGAGCATAGTACTGGAATATTGTTGTCAAGTTGTTTCAGTTTTTCCAGTTCTTTGTGACCCCATTTGAAGTTTTCTTGGCAAAGATACAAGAATAATTTGTCATTTCCTTTTCCAGTTCATTTTACAAATGAAGAAACTGAAGCAAAAGGGTGAAGTGACTTGTCCAGGGTCACCTAGATAGTAAGTATCTGAGACTGGATTTGAACTCAGTTCCTACTGACTCCAGGGTCAGTACTCTATCCATTGGGCCATTTAACTGCACTCCCTGGCACACACTACATATTTAATGAATGCTTTTTCATCCATTCCCTTTTTTGAGGATGAAATATAAACTTAAAATTAAATTCACTGAGAGAAATTTATACCAATAAAACTCTGGGTAAAAATGAACTACATTAGCTGTCTCTAATGGCAACTAAAATAAAATCTTAATTTTGATCCATATAATCTTCTCCCTACATGGATTGGTTACTATTGGTCCAAATTCCTTTTTGTAGAGAAAATTCCTCCTTGAAATGAGCTCTAAATCAAAGGATTATAGAATTGGACTGGAAGGAACTCAAAGGCCATTTAATTTGACCCACTTGTTTTATAGATGAAAAAACTGGGGTCCAGAAAGACCAAGTCACAAAGGAGGAATTGATTCGAACTCATGTCCTTGGATTTCAAATTCAGCATACTTCCCACTATATCAAACTCCCAACTTGCGTCGCCATTATTTTGGATGAGTATGTGTGTATGTGTTGTATGTGTGTACGTATATATGTAGATATATATACACATACATGTATATATATATCTATATCCACATACTTAATTAGAATAAATTATAATTGGAAATATTTTAAATTGTATAAATATATTTACATAATTATGTGTGTGTGCATAAATTATCATGGCAACCACCTTAGATCGGAATATATTTGCAAAAGAAGAAACCAAGATCCTGGTCCATGGGACTGAAAGGATGGCTAGTAGAGTCCCTGTTAGCTCACCCCCTGAGGTTCATCCTAAAATAATCCTTAGTTCAGTGCTCGCCAGCTGCCTTCCCTTCTCCTCCTCTGTGACTTTTAAGCAGGATCATTAGAGAATGGTCACTGAAGCTACTTTGGACTTCCACATATTATTCCAGAGAATAAGCTTTTACTTTCCCAGTAATACAGCTCAACTCCCCCAGAAGCCCTTCGGGTGCTGAAGTTAATTATATATCCAGGTAGGTGGGCCAACAAAAGCGCTCAGAGAACAGCTTGACAATACAAGAAATCAGCCCCTCAACCATTTTCGGTTTAGAGAAGCTGCATCAAAACTTAATGAGAAACCACATGTCGGGGGAAAATTTGGCATTTCCTTTTATGATTATTTACAGCCTTTCTAGTATATAGCATATGGCGAAGAGTTTCCTTCAGAACATGACCCACTGCATTCTTTCTCGTGGACGAAATGCTTTGAAAATCTACTCTTGCAATGCATCTGAACTTAGTTCCTCTTAGGAAATGAAAAAGAAAAAAAACATCCTTCAGGCTCATTTAATTAAAGCAAAAAAGATTTTTAAAGATGAAATGGTAAGAGCTGGGATAATATCGTTCCCACTTTGTCTACTACTCTATAGCTCCATGCCTCTGGCAAACACTGGTAACACATATTAAAAAAGTAACAAAAGTTATTTTTGTACACAGTTATTTATTTTTTAAAATGAAAATGATGCCCTCTGCCAAGAAATTCCATCCCTTTAAAGTTCTGATAATGTACATTAAAGATAAATTTGGAAAAATCATTCCACTTGGGTTTTTCATTGTTTCCCAAAATTACAAATGGTAGATGATGATAGTAATAGGAGTCTGCTAATTGATACAGGGGTGAGAGGTCTGGACTTGGATTCTGGAATACTGGAGTTCAAATCCAGCTGTAGATACTTATTTAGCTGAGTTACCCTAGAGCAGTGATTCCCGAAGTGGGCACCACCGCCCCCTGGTGGGTGCTGCAGCGATCCAGGAAGGCAGGGATGGCCACAGGTGCATTTATCTTTCCTATTAATTGCTAGTAAACTTTTTTAAAAATTAATTTCCAGGGGGCTAAGTGATATTTTTTTTTGGAAAGGGGGCGGCAGGCCAAAAAAGTTTGGGAACCACTGCCCTAGACAAGTCACTTACTCTATCTGCCTCAATTTTCCCACCTACAAAATCAGCATAACTATTACATTTATATAGTGCTTTAAGGTTTGTAAATATTTTATGCAGAAATTTTCTCTCGTTTGATTTTCTCTCATTCGATTTTATTTCATTTGATCCTCACAATTTTGGGGTAGGTGGAGTTCTTAGTCCCCATTTTACAGATTAGAAAACTGAGTTAGATGATAGTAAATGACTTTCTTATCTATCTAGTCATCTACCTTTCCATTCATCTCCTTATATGCACACAGATTTATAAACAGGAGCTATGTAAATGCATCATGATGGGGATAACTATATAGTAACTTCCATTTTCCTTCCTATTTATCATTACTTTTCTGTGTAAGGAGGTCGGGGAAAGGAACAGTAGTTGAGCCTGGATGGACAAATGAAGACATGCAGGAATTAACTGTGTGAAGGCCTGACATTTGAAGGGATGAGAGCTTTATTGAAAGGCTACACAGGAGCAGTATCCTCTGGCAGCTTCCTGGACCGATGGATGCATACAAAAAAGGCCTCAAAATGACAACTCAGACTGCCAGGCTCCAGATTCCCCAGTGCTAAGGGCATGGTAGGTCCCACACATAAGCAACTGGGAGATACATACACCATGGAAAGACCTCCCTCCACATGCCAAGTCAATCTACCCATGTTGGAGCAAAGAAATTTTATAAACCAAGGAAGGAATGATTGAGAAAATATTGAATGCTCTCATGACATCTTACAGAGCAGTCTTCCCAGAGTGCCTCAAGGGGGAGCAGGGAGCAAAGGAACCTGTCATTTGTGAAACAGGAGGATGTATCTTCAAACCTGGAGTCACTTCATGAACCAAGAGCCCATCGTTGGCGACCAGAAGCTTAAACAAAACTCAAGGCTTGAATTTTGCCTGCAATACATGAGCCTGAGCATGCAATACAAGTAGACAATGGAATTTGCCCAATGATAGCCTCAGAGTCCTCCTCAGAGAGTAATAGGGAGATTAAGAAAGACCCCACATGTGATCAAATCATGAATTTGTGAGGAACCAATATAGTAAATCTGTATTGAGTACTTAGAATCAATCAATTAAAGAGCATTTATTAAGTGTCTATTATATGCCAGGCACTGTGCTCTGGAGACACAAAAATTAAATAGTTCCTGTCCTCACAAAACCGAGATCCTATGTAAGAAGAAACACATATATACAAAGTACATATGTATATATATACATGTATTGAATATATGTATGCATACATTATACATTTACATGTAATTTTAGTTCAAAACTTCTTTTAAAAACCAACACATATAAACATATACATATGTTGAAATCAATAAACATTTATTGAGTACTACTATGTGCTACGTGCTGTGCTAAACACTGGGGATTCAAATAAGAAAAATAAATATAATCTCTCCCCTGAAGGAATTTACAACCTAATGGGTGAAGGCAATACAAAAAAGGAAACTGGAAGGGGATGGGAGACACTATCCTATTTAGATAGATAGATAGATAGATAGATAGATAGATAGATAGATAGATAGATAGATAGACAGACAGACAGACAGGTAGCTGGAAGGATAGATAGATGAACAAATGAATAGAAGATGAATAGATGGATGGATGGATAGATAGAAAGATAGATAGATAGATTCATAGATAGAGAGATAGGCAGACAAACAGATAGGTAGATGGATGGATAGATAGATGAATAAATGAATAGAAAATGAATAAATGGATGGATAGATGGTTAACCAGATAAAGATATATACATATGTTTAAATAAAAAAAATAAATTAAGATAATTCATAAAGGACATTACAGTTGAGGTCTTCCACAAAGACTCAGTAGAAGGAGATGATGCTTAAACTCAGCTTTGAAGTTGACTAGGGACATAAAGAGGTGCAGCTGAAGAAGGAGTGCATTCTGGGCATGTAGCCCTTGGCAAAGTACAGAGACCGGAAATGGAATGTCATGTGAACACTAGCTACAAGGCTAGTTTCCTTGTACCAAAGAGGGCAAATGCATAATAAGGCTGGAAGGGTAGGTCAGAGTAAGATGCAAAGGACTAAGGCATCAAACATGTGACATCCTGCCCCATCCAGTCTAACACTCCAGTGGGATGAACCAGATTAAAATGTATTGCCAAATATTTGGCAAAATAAATAAAGATACAAAAGTGATCATGTAAATTTGTGGTTTTCTACTTTAATATAGAACCAGGAGGGACCTCGTTCTCCTTAAGTGTGACACCACTGCTCTAAGATATTTTCTTCTCTTTTTTTCTCAAGCTGTAGTTCATTTTTTACAATACAATAATTCATATTGTACCTCAATCTAAACTCTTTCCTGACCTATGGTACAGAATTCCTCTTGACTAATGTCAAATTCCTGGGTCTCTTTCAAATTGTCCTATGAATTCAACTTATTCTCAAACCTAAGGATGGACTGACTACATTTGGTGCTCTTCATACTCAAATCCAACTTAAAACCCCAAAGACACTGGTTGAAGCTCTGATAAAGTAATTCCTTTGAATCCCATTGTGCTCCCTGATTGCCATGCACATCTACTCAGGAGTCAAATTGAGAAAGGAAAAGTGGAGCCAGAGACCTTCATTTGACATCCTTGCCTTTTTTATTCATTCCTTTTAGCAACAAAACCCCTCATCTTCATCACCAAACAGTAAAATGCTATAGAGTTTTGAGCAATCCTAATTATGCCTATATAATAGGAAATAAGAGAGCTCAAGGAAATTCTCAGAAGGTCATGCCACAAGACAGTTTCCAATACTGATGTCATTGTAATCCCTTTCAATCATCGTCCCTTTTCCAATCGCAAGAAAGTGTTAAATAGCTTGTGCTAATGCCTGTTGCCTCTTGAGAGAAAGAAGAGTCTGCTGTGAATTGATGAGATCTCCCCCTAGATGATTGAATTATGTGCATAATTCAGTGGCCAAAAGCTGCTTCATACACAAATCAATGTGAGACTTGGGAAGGACAGTGGGCCCATCTGATGTCCATCCCATGGGGCAACTGGGTGCAGCCTTGGATTCTGGGCTGCCTTTTGAAGTCCCTCAGACAATCTGGCTCCAATAAAGGCAGTCAATCCAAAGTCAAGGGAAAATCTCCCTGTGTCTACTCCACATTGCTTGTGGTCCCAACCTCCACATTGGTGCCAGCAGGTCATTGAATGAAGGAAGCTTTGCTTTCAAGTACCCCCTCAAAATGGCCATAATGTTTTATTTGTGTGTGAATTTTTAAAAGTATCATTTTGACAAGGAAGGAAGGAAGGAAGGAAGAAAGGAAGGAAAGAAGGAAGGAAGGAAGGAAGGGAGGGAGGGAGGGAGGGAGGAAAAAAGAGAAGGTGATAGGGAGGAAAAGAGGGAGGAAGGAACTCAAAGTTTCTCATCAAGTCTGCTGCCAGATCTTCAGGCACAATATTCTTGATGCCTGAAGTATGTGACTTGGTTCTTACTCCTAAGGTTAGCATCATTCCCCAGATTTAACCATGATTGTTTGAATGGGCCAGAGATCACTTATTTTATCTTCTTTGGTTCTATTCCTTCATATTTCCTACAAAGCACTCATTTGTCAATCATTTGTTCTTATTCTTGTAATCTTTCTCTTTTTCTGAGTTCCTGGAATCCTGTGGCCTTCCTCTACCCCCACCTGAACCCTATAAAGAATCCCCAAACTTGCTCCTATTAATAAGTAAGATCATGGACAAGGAGTCAGAAGTAAGTTATGAAAAGAAGCACATGAGCATGTTATTGTTCTCTGCTTCAGGGTTTGTAAAATTATCATTCTCTTTTGATAGTGACACAGCAGCTCTTTTTCGATGTTTGTTTAATCCTCCCCAACAACAGTCTCAAGAGTCAAGGCAGAAACATTAGCACTGGGTTGATGCTTGGATGAGCCTTAAATCATCACAGCGTTGACACAGCACAGAGGCAAAAGCTTCGATACAAGCAAAGTATAGACTCTATGGAATTTGGTTGAACCAATTAATCAAATATTTAATTATATTGCAACAGAACACAGGTATCAAGCCTTTAACTAACAGTGGTTGGGAGTCCCAAGTGACCCAGGCACCAGAAGATGCTGAAAATCAAAAAGGTTGTTTAAACCCTTTGTTACTTTTAGTCACAGCAGGAAGTTATGAAGAAGATATGTGTGGTTAACTATTTCAAAGGTTAGGATACAAAAGTCCAAGCTTTATAAGAGTTTCCATTTGCATCTCTACAATTTAAAATAGACCACTGAGGCAGGAAAACATTTCTAAGCATTCCAGAGGAGAGCAACTAGGGTGATGAAGGGTTTAGAGACCATGTCATATGAGGATAGGCTGAGAAAACTGGGGGTGTTTAGCTTGAAGAACCTTAAAATCACAGCAGAATCAAAGTATGTATGTATGTATCAATCTATCCATATATCTGCCAATCCATCTATCGATCTGTCTATCTATCTTTCTCTCTGTCTGTCTATCTATGTATCTGTCTGTCTATATGTCTCCATCTATTTGTCCAACCGTCTATCTGCCCACCCATCCTTCCATCCAACTATCCATCAATCCATCCATCCATCCATTTGTCTGTAGCATCTGTTCATCATTCCATCCATCTATTTCTCTCTCTCTCTCTCTTCCTCCCCCCTGTCCCCCATCTATCTTCCTACCTATCTACCTTCCTGCCTATCTCTTATCTAATCTAGTTATCTCTATGTAAACATATTATCTCCCCAATCAGAATGCAAGATCCTCAAGTGTGGGAGCTGTTTCACTTTCCTCTTTGCATCCTCTCTGTAGGTCTTCAAGCAAAGGTTGGATGGGCCCTTTATGTCACATGTTGCAGTGGAGATACTTTTCCAGGTGTAGATTGAACCAGCTAATTACTCAGGTCCGTAAAGTGGCTTGACAGACCCTTTTTATAGCTATATTAGTATATAACCTATTCAGTGAAAAGAATGAAGCCTTGGGGACTCAAGTATAACAGTTCTACTGGAGAATGGGGAGAGCAGGAGATTTGAGATAAAAAGCCTGAGAGCTTTTGACTCCAACTTTTGCTGATTCTTGGTAGCTTTGGAATGGTGGATTTCCTTCTCCTCTTCCTCCTCCCTGGACAAGTGATTTTGAGCTTTGAAGAGAGACTGTATATTGAAAGGAAAAATAACCATTTGGAGAGTTGAGGGAGGAAGAGGCAATGCTCAGATGTGGTTTCCCCTGACAAGCTATATTTGGGATGGGGGAGATTTTACTGGATCTTTCTTACCTTGAAAAGGAAAAGACATCAGTCCACAAGCATTTATTAATCATTTACTGTGTTTCAGATACTATGATAATTACTAGGACTACAAAAGAAGGCAAAAAACCATCCTCAAAGAACTTACAATCTAATGGTAGAGATCAAATGCAAGCAATAATGGGTCTATAAGATGTACATGGGGCAGATGTGAGATAAATAGAGCAGAAGGCACACCAAGATGATTGGAGATGCTAGTGGGATAGTGATCAAGGCTCTGGGAAGCAGGGTTGTATCAGACTACTAGAAACAATGCTAGGATTAGTGGGTGTCTATTAGAGAGAAGCCCCAGTGAAGCCCAACCTTTCTATCCAGAGCAGAGAAGCCCTTCTCTGCTCACCTACCCATTCAAGCACTTCCCGATTCTTTCAACCCTTTGGGAGCCCTTCTTGGCATTTCAGAAGTTTTATCCCTAGTAGCTTTGTGTTTTTGTTGTTTTGCTGTTAAACCATGATTATGTATTCTCTCATGGGTTACATTTCCTGAATGTGTACTTGTCTGAGGTTGGGCCTGACTTGGGCCAGTCACCTGGCAATTTAAGTCTGAAAATGGAACAAAATGAGACACAACATGAGATAAATAAAGGAGGTTTATTTAGCTGCAGGAAAGGAAGGGTGTTCAGAGCAGGAAAGCGATGTTCATTCAGGATAAAGCTTTGATTTAAGTGAATACAACTTCCCAATCTTGTTCATGCTGTAGAGCTAAAGTCAGAAACCTCAGGTTTCATCCCCTCCCATCTTACTGTTTTGTATCCAAGTGACCAGGAAGCTAAATCAATATGCCAAATATTAGACCACTCTCACAACACTTTAATACATTTCAAGAAAATTTGCCTAATTTTCTTGGTGAGGACTAGTATTTATCAGTGTGACTATCACTCCCATTACATTCCACCCCTTGGTAATAAGGTCCTTCAAGTCTTCTAGAGGACTTTCTATTATTTGAATGATGCTAGGACTAAAACTGGTTGACCCTGATTCAATAATGCAAGAAACTAGATGTAAACAGCAGAAAAGAAAAAAACTTTCTTCTTTTGAAGAAAGAAAAGAAAAATCAGAAAGATTTCATAAACAATGGAGCAGCCCTCATAGGAGTGAATAAATACAAAAGAATGAAGATGAGAATTCCCAGCCCTAACAATATAACCTAAATAAATAATAATAATCTAAACAATCAGTTTATGTGACAAGTAATGTCAAATCATTATAGTTTATGGGGGACCTCTCAATATAAAGAGGTAACCAGAGCAAAAGCAGTGCCAGGAATTTCAGGGTTGCATTGAAGGTGATGGCACTTCACTGATTCTCATAACAGGTCAGAAAGAATTACTCCATACCACAATCCACTTACTGTTCCTTAGCCCATAGCCAGGACCTGTCCTTCTCTAAGAACCACATAGGAAGGGATTTTTGCCCTTTTAAAAATCTTTGCCCTACTAAAGGTCTCTGTGGCACTCTTTACTTCTATGGGGTCTAAATAGACCCTTTCCCCTCTCCTGTGTTGACAGAAAGCAGACCATCTGCCAACAACAGCTAGGTGGCATGGTGGATAAAGTGTTGTGTCTGATGTCAGGAAGACCTGAGTTCAAATCTGACCTCAGACACTTCCTATTTGTCCCAGTCTCTTCAACTATAAAATGGTAATAATGATAGCACCTATCTCTTAACATTGTTTCGATAACATTTATGAGTACTTAGCATGGTGTCTGATATATAACAGGTATTATATAAATTATAGCTCTCATTTTCATAGTCATAATTATTATTTATCCTCATCATCATCAGTATTTCTATATGTCAATTAGTTTTACTAAACCAGTTTTATTTCTCTTTTTAATGTTTTGCTGCAAGAGAAATATGAGGATATGTTGGAAAATGTAGATGAAGTAAAAACAAAAGATAAAAATAAAAATTATGATTATTATTTTAATTGGGCACTTTGCCTCATTTGGAGATTCCTTTTCTCATAGCATCAAGTGAAAGGCCATGCTGTAAGCTCAGAGGTTATATGGCCCTGGGAAAGGACCTCAGTCCTTGGCCTCTACATTTTTTTCTTTTCCCTTTAAAGTGAAGGTTACTTTAAAGTGAAGCTCCCAATTCAGCCTTGTAAGTTGTAAAAGGTCTGGAGGGTGCCTGCATTCCAGAATCTGGCTTACAGAGACAGTGAAGCATTATGAATGACTCCCAGGACGCTAGGTTGGCAGAAGCCTAGAAGAGGACACATTTGCCCTCATACCACAACTGGACATGAATTTGGTGGGACAATTGCTAGGAAGAACTGAGCTACATTTTGAGCCAATTCCTCCAGATACCTAAAGCAGAATCGGGATGCTTATGTCTCTCAGAGTGTTAAGTGGGAAAATCATTGTACTTTATCCTTGTTATATTGTTGAAATAAATATTCCACTTAAAAAGTTTAAAAAAAAATAAGATTAGGGGGCAGCTGGGTGGCTCAGTGGATTGAGTCAGGCCCAGAGACGGGATATCCTAAATTCAAATGTGGCCTCAGACACTTCCTAGCTCTGTGACCCTGGGCAAGTCATTTAACCCCCATTGCCCAGCTCTTACCTCTCTTCTGCCTTAGAAGCAATACACAGTACTGATTCCAAGGAGGAAGGTAAGGATTAAGAAAAGAAAAGAAAAATAAGATTGACCACCAAATGATGAATATTTTAGGCCAGCATAATTCATGAACCTGGTAAAATTTGAAGGTGTTCAAAGTAAGAGTATCTGTGCACCCCAAATTATAGATATTTTAAGTACTAATAAATGTATTAATTTAACCTTTGTATTCAAACAAATCTGGGAAGGGAAGTTTGCTACTGATTTCAGCCAGACAATCAAATATTCATTGAGTAGAGAAGCAGCAAGGTACTGGGAAAAGATCACTAACACAAGTCAGAAGACCTGCATTCAAAATCTACCTCTGACCTTTCCTACTGTTGTGACCTTGGGAAAGTCACTGCACTTCCATAGACCTTAATTTCCTCCTCTCTAAAATGAGAGGCAGTAGGCTAGATGGCACAGTATATAGAGTACAGGATCTGGGAATCAGGAAAACCCATCTTTTGGAGTTCAAATCAGGCCTCAGACACTTACCGGTCTGGGACTTAGGACAAGTTATTTAATCCTTCCATTTCCTCATCTATAAAATAAATTGGAGAAAGAAATGTCAAACCACTCCAGTATCTTTGCCAAGAAAACCCCAAATGGGGTCACGAAGAATGGACAGAATTGAAAATGACTGAACAGGAACAATTAAATGAGAGTGTTGGCCTAAATGGGGAAGTTGAAAGTTGACTGAACCCTTGAGAGATAGATGAGAGGGGTAGAGTTTCACTGGAGCTGTGAAAGAATCTGGCTCTGCTTGGCTCAAATGCTGCCTGCCCAGGAGCATTCTCTTTCTGAAAGCCATAGGTACATGCCATAAATCTTGAATATGTCAAGGAGATTTGGCTTTGCCCATGGTAGACACTCACCACCAATTCCATCATGATCCTTCCACAGATTGGCTTATGGTCTTTGAGAGTGGAAGCTGCCAAAACAACTCATCTACCTGTGGTCAACCTGGTGCCGAGTCTGTTAAATCTTAGCTAGGATCTTCCTTGGAGGACAAAAACACAGGCCATCATGGTTACCTGCTTTTGATCCCTTTCTAGATTAAAATGCTGTCTGTCAGAGCTTTCCTTCTGTTGATATAGTATTGGGACTCCAAGGTCCTCTCCACCCAAAAATTGAAGCATCAGAACAGGACATCAGCCAGGGAAACATATGATGAACATAAAATAAATTGTGGTTTAATGGGTGATTCAAAGACATCCCAGAGTTGTTTTCCATCTTATTTAAATTTTTTTTATTTATTAAGATAATGTTTCCAGGGTTGCATGATTCATGTTCTTTCCCTCCCCTCTTCCCAACCTCCTCCCATAGCCAGTGCACAATTCCACTGGGTTGTACATATGTCATTGATCAAGACCTATTTCCATATTATTGATATTTGCATTAGGGTGATTATTTAGAGTCTACATCTCCAATCACGTGCCCAATGAACCATGTGATCAAGCAGTTGTTTTTCTTCTGTGTTCCTGCTCCCACAGTTCTTTTTCTAGATGTGGAGAATGTTTTTTTTTTTTCTCCTAAGTCCCTCAGAATTGTCCTGGATCATTGCATTCCTTCTAGTAGAGAAGTTCATTACATTCGATTGTGCCACGGTGTATCCATCTCTGTGTACAATGTTCTCCTGGCTCTGCTCCTTTCACTCTGCATCAATTCCTGGAGGTTGTTCCAGTTCACACGGAATTCCTCCAGTTCATTATTCCTTTCAGCACAATAGTATTCCATCACCAACAGATACCACAATTTGTTTGGACATTTCCCAATCAAAGGGCATCTCCTCGTTTTCCAATTTTTTGCCACTACAAAGAGCATGGCTATAAATAGTTTTGTACAAGTCTGTTTCCTTATGATCTCTTTGGGGTATAAACCCAGGAATGGTGTGGCTGGATCAAAGGACAGATAGTCTTTTAAAGCCCTTTGGGCATAGTCCCAAATTGCCATCCAGAATGGTTGGATTGATTCACAACTCCACCAGCAATGCATTAGTGTCCCAATTTGTTTTCCATCTGATTTAGAGAAACAGCGGGACTAATAGTGTGCTGCCAACAGCTGGGTTCTTAGGACTATTTATCATTTTAGTCCTTGTTATGTAAAAGAGAACCAGTAATGAAGATTGATGTCAATGACCCAGAGAAACAAGATGTCTTCTTAGCGATGCCAACACTCCATAAAGCCTAGCAGAACAAATGCCATTGTAGAGGATGTAGGCGTGGATTTCCAAAGCCATGTTCATGTCAAACTGGAAATTTCTCTCTTCTCTCAGTCTTCATGATGAGTGGCAGAATTTCAAGGAGCCACATCTAATTCTGTAGAACAATTAATTATGAACATCCTATTGTATCCTAATGACACATCCATACATCTTACAGATGGGCCTTTGCCTGCTTCCCTGAGCCTTGCAGTTAGGAATTTGGGGCCAAAATTAGACAACAATAATTTGCAATACTAAAAGCTCTATCTGCCTCACAGCCTCTGTGAGCTAAAAGGAACCTCACAGACCACCTGTTATGTTCAAAATAAGGTAAACAGAGGCACAAAGTTCTCAGCATGATTAATTTATTAATAAAGTGTGAATTTACCAGTAAAAAGGCTCCAAGTTTCTTCAACGAAACTAAGACCCCAAGTGAGGAGGATGCTTCTCTTTTATTGTTTTGGGGAGTACAGAACAAAGAATGGGGCTTTGTAGGTTGGAAACAAGTTGTGATTGGTTAAAAGCGGCCAACATCATGAATGATGAAATCAGTATGACTAGTTACAGAGCTGAGGCATGGGGGACAATGCTTGGTTGGAAATTGTCAGTGGAGGGCTAGCACCAACCTTCTCTCCTTTCCTCCCAGGAACTAAGAAAGATTCATTGTTTGAGTCCTACCCCAAGGTTAGATACAGTGGACCAGACTTCTTTGGATAGAAAATCAGATATCATTAAAGAATAGCTTGATGGTATAAAGATACTAAATAAAGATAGAGACCCCTTGGTGTCCATTCACATCCCTCAAGGACAACAGATTTCCTTGAGGCAAGAAAAGCACAGTGATTGGCAGGAGAACTGGAATTCTAACTCAAACTCATTAAGGGCCAGCTAAATTTCTAAACTAAGTTCAGAGACAAAGAACCATGGCTTAGGTAATTACAGGAAAAAAATCAACTAGTTGTAAATAAGATCAATTGAGAAGGACACAAAATCAATTTGATCATTTCATAGTTTGACCCACCCCTGACCAAAATTCCCTTTCACGACATCCCCAACAAGTGGTCCTTCACACCTTCCTTGAAATCTTCAGTGATGGAGAGTGTTCTACCTCCCTCCCTAGGCAGCACATTCTACCTTGGGATACCACTCACTGGGAAATGGTTCCTTATTCTTAAATGCTCCAGTGGATCTTTGGCCTCCTTGAGGTGTGTGTTCCCCCAAATAATTCAGATCCCAACTTGTCCATGTTGGATGACTCTTGAGCATGTCCTTTTACAAGTTTGTCACAAGAGTTCTACTCAACCTGCTGAGGACCTTCCTTGATTTGTCCTGACACTGAGGGGATACCAATGGAGTTAAGGAATTGGTCATCCTTTCTTATTGTCATGTGACCAGACCATCTTCCATTTTGCTCATACATTTTAATGGCAATCTGTGAATTGATTCTTTCATAATCCCTTACTTAGAGTGGGTTGCAACCTACTCCTCTCTACCTTGCCCCTTCAATTACCTTCTATATAAGATTCATTTTTCATTTCCTCAGAGATCATAACACATCATGACCAGAAGTCATCAAGCCCATCTGGTGATTATCAAGAGACATAAACTCCAAATGCCTCCAAAAATGAGTATCATTCAGAGGGCAATGAAGAGGCATATGGCAGGTGTGAGCCAGTGTGGCATAGAATCAGATTCCCAAGAAGAACAGGAATACAAAGCATCACCCAGGAATATTCTCCAACAAGTCCATCCCCCACAAGGAATGGCCTCATAAAAGGTAGGGTTTAAATATCACAAAAAACTTAATACACAATCTCATTTGATTCTCACCTACTTATTATTAGTGCCATTTTACAGTTGAAGACACTGAAGAGATAGAGCTTTAGTAATCTTTCTGGAGGTACACACAGCTAGCAAGCATCTGAGGCTGGAACTGAATTCAGCTCTGCCTGACTTCAAGCCAAGAGCTCTATTCACTGTATCACGTAGCTGCCTTTAGAAGATAAAGAAGACGGGCTGGCCATATGGCATGGAAGCAGATGGTCAAAGGGATCCAATGGGCTCCTCAAAATGTCGGGACGAAGCACAAGAAACTCCCTGTCTCTATAATAGACCTCTTAGGGCAAGGATGGGAGGTCATAGATGAAAGTTACACCATGTGCACGCATGGAGGGGTTGCTATTGCTATAGTTGGATGGGACACAGGAATCAGTGATATAACAACTCCATTGGAGTATTGGGGTTTAGCAGGATAGAGATAGCGTAGTGGTTAGAGTATTGGGCCTGGGGTTAGGAAGGCTCATCTTCCTTAATTCAAATCTAGCCTCAGACACTTACTAGCTGAGTGACCCTAGCCAAGCCACTTAACCATGTTTGCCTCATTCTCCTCATGTATAAAATGTGTTGGAGAAGAAAATAGCAAACCACCTCAGTATCTTTGCCAGGAATATCTCAAATGGGGCTATGAAGAGTCAGACACAAATGAAACGACTGAATGATAATGACAATAATTCAATTAGAGTTAACAGTTTTCTAGAGCAATCAAAAAATTTAGAGCAATTTTAGGTCTTTTTAATAAAGATCTGGTTAGCAGAATAAAGAAGAGAATTGTCCCACTGTGGTCTATCCTTGTCAGATCATTGCCGGGTACAGTGACAAGTCCCAGTATGGGACAGTTTAGGAAGGAAAATGGCCAACTGGAGCTCACCCAGAGAAGGGTGACCAAGACTGGAGACAGATCATGTTGTTGGAGGATTTTTTGAAGGAACTGAATATGTTTAGCCTCCAGAGGTTGGGAAAGAGAAAAAAAAAACCTGTGTGAAATCAATGGAGCAAAACCAGTTAGCTTCTAATTAACTTCTACTTCTCATTTCCTACCCTTTGCTTTTCAGCTTCCTCTCTTTTTGTTGTCCTGAGGACACAGAATGCTGGATTGCAAGACAGAAATACCTGTATTCAAAACCTGCCACTGTTAATACCTGAATGGCCACAAGCAAGTCACATGACTTTTTTGAGCCTTGGTTTGTTCATCTTCCAAATGGAGCTAATAATACAAACCGCACTTAACTCACAGGGTTACTGTGAGCCTCAAATGAGGCAATATGTGGAAAACATTTTGAAAATTAAATCCTATAAAAATGGTGGCTATTCATATTAGGTTTATTCTGAATTTTTCCTTGTAGCTCAGCCTGCCTAAGCTCATTTTGGCTGCCAGAAACCTCCTGCTCCATCCATAATCAAGAGCCCAGGGTCAGTGGAAAAGAAGATCTTGCTTATCTGCTTAAGCTGCGGCAGTCAGGAGACCAGGCAGACACCCTTAGCCACTCTGGCTGGTGGGGGAGAAGAGAAGAAGAAAGAGACCTTAAGATGTCTTACAGGATTAGCAAATCATAAGACCATGCATGGATTTAGAGCTAGAACGATACCCAAGCTCAATTAGTCCTCCTTGCTTCATTTGATGGTGGAGAAAACTGGGATCCAAAGAGGTTGTGACTTTCCCAAAGTCATCCCTGCATCATTCCAAAGATGGCACTCTGTCCGACCCCCTCATTTTATAGAAGAGGACTAAGTCCTAGGAAGGGGAAAGTGACTTGTCTAAGGTCACTTGGAACTTGGAAATCAGGTTGTCTGAAGTATTCGTTCACTCAAAAGGTCTCTACTATGTACTGGTGATTATGGGAAGCCCTTTAGAATCAAGGCAAAATGAAACACATCTTGCTCTCAAGGGAGCTTATATTCTGCTGAACAGAAAGAAGGACACAGATAAATAAATACCAACTGAAAGTGAGTCAATTCTTGGGGAAAAGGGGGGGACACTAGGTAAAGACAGGATAGAAGTGGGAATGGGAACTAAGCCTTAAAGGAAGCCAAGAACGCTATAAGGTAGAGATGAAGGCGTTCATTCAAGGCATAGGAACATTCTAGACAAACATGGAGATAGAAGATAAAATGCCATATTCCAGCCATGTGGCTGGAAGATAGAACATGTGAATGTGCGTGTAATAAATCTGGAAAAATAGGCCAGAGCTAAGCTGTCAAGGCCTTTCAATTCCCATCCTAAGAGCCAGTATTTGATCCAGAAGCCCTTTCCACTACCCCAGCCTACCTTGAATGGGCTACAACTGGCTCTAGGCTGGAGTCTTCTGCCTTTCCTGACTATTCAGTAGCAAAAGAGATCCCATGTCATGACAACTGTCTGTCATCCTTCTGAGACACAAAGGGAGACTCCCATTACCTTTGCCTTCTCTCAAACCGTCTGGATGGTCGAAGGCCTTTTCCCACCCAAACATCAAATCCAACAAGTTGTCCAAAGCATTCACTGTCTTCTACAGAAAAAATAGAACAAGTAGGCGCTGGCCATTGACCTTCTCCTACCCTAAGTGTCTCCCTTCCATCAGAACTTGCTACACACAGCTGACTTCTGTGGTTTTAATGAGAAATCTGGTCCTGGTGGATTTGGGTCCCCTTCCCCCTCACAACATCTTGTCAGCAATTCCTCAGAAAATTATTCAACCATCCCCAATTGCAAAGAAACAGATGGTGTAATAGTGGGGGGAAAAAACTATGAAGCACATCGTCTAGTAGGAAGCAAATTTAAAGACCTAAAAGGCCATGGCTGACACTAATGTTCCAAAAATCTTTCTCCTCAGGAAAATGGACACGATGTTTTTGTTTTCTCTGTCCCCTTTAAATGGCGACCTGCAGTCTTCATTAATATGTGCTTACTGGGGTGGGTTTGGTTTTTTTCTTTTACTGAAACAATAAAGTGGGGAATGGCTTATTTTACTGATCCAGAGTATAGTCAATGGAATGCTCTCAGGGAGCTCAGAGCCTTAAAATTTGTACTAAAGCCCTGGCTCTTTTTCCTCTGATATACTTTGTCCAAAATGGATAGGATGTTACTTTAGCATGCCAGCTGTCCGTGAATGGTGCTAAATTATGTTGAAAAACTATCATGGCACCTGAGAAGATAGCAATGCTACCCTCATGAATATTAAATATCTCCATAATGATCAGCATTTATCGCCATGAATAATAAATGTTGGAAATTCACGGTGTCCATGGAGGGAGAAAAAGTAAACACTTGGCTGGCAACCAGGGAACTAACTAACTGGCAAAAAAAAAAAAAATTGCATTGGTTTTGTCTCTTTGACTTATTTTGATACTTCCTCTGATTGGAGGCGCTCCCCCAACTCATTCACATCATTGCCACTCTTCCTCATGTGTTTTCTCTATGTTCACCACAAGGAGTCTAACTCACTTTCTGGGGACCTTTTCTCTAGGTTGCCTGTCATTTTCCTCTCTTAAAATCTCTACCTTTCTTCATAGCACCATCTCATACATTGGGCCTATTCTGATTCCTACCCCTTCTCCATTAACTTTTAGAATGAATTCTGCATTTACTTTGTATTTATTTAATATTGTAACCCCCAGGGAAATGTAGGCTCCAGGAGGGCAAGATCTGCTTTCCTTTTGTCTCTGTGCTTCCATTGGCAAACATGGTGCCCAGCCCAGGGTAGATACTTTATAAATATTGATAAATATTGATATTGATGTTGTACATATATAAATAATTACTAACTATTCATCAACTGATCAGTCAACAAATATTTATGAAGTGCCTACTATGTGCTAGGTTCAGTTACTCTCATTTTCATGACATGTAAGCGCCATCTTGTTTTCCAAACACAAAGCCTTTTGCTGAGCTCTTGAGGGACAGCCTGCTCTAGATTGCCCTCCTTTGATATTCAACTTTAATTCTTTGGAGACTCTGATATTCCATGGCTCACAGCCATAAAACCATTGGCATAGAAAAGGAAAGTGAGGAGACAAGGATGGCCTCAGCCCAACTTTGCTTCTCTGAATATTTGAGGTAAATCTTTGTTTTTGTTAAGGGTTTGTTATTATTTTTAACTCACTCATATGGGGAATTCCTCCTCCAACTTAAGTCAATTCAAGGCCAACGAAAAGTCTTAGTGTTGCCAAAGTCATTGAGAGATTCAGGGACTCATGATCTCGCAGCCAGGAAGTGTGAGAGGTAGATCTTGACTCCAGGTTTTCCCAACTCCAAAGCCCTCTCTTCCACTCAAACTCTCTACCATTCTCTACTCCAATTACTGCCCAATGATACTTCAGAAATGAATTAGCTGAGGAGTTATGAGGCTTGCCTGCCAAATAGGGGACAATTACTAGTTGATGGCTGTGTCCATATGGCACTGGCTATAGATTTGTGCTCCAATTCATCATGGGAACCATTCTAATTTAAGGAGAAATCTGTGAATAAATAACAAGTATGCAGAGGTAATATGAGTTGATACAATACTGTGTTTTCCACAGCTCCCATGGAAATGATAGCAAGTTATACTCTACCACTGAAGAAAATTATTTCAGTGTTCATTCATTCATTCATTGAACAAACATCTAAGTTCCTATTTTTTTCAAGATACTATCACTAGACATTGAAAATTCAAAGCGAAAAGCAGCACTTCCTGTCTGCAAGTTTATATTCTTTTGAGAATAGGGAATGACCCATATTCAGAGAATTAAATATAAGATGTTTGGGTAGTTATTTGTAAGGAGTGACTACTAACAGCAGAGCATCAAGAAAGACTTCTACTCATAGTAAGCAACACCTAAACTAATGTTTCGAGAAGGCTGGAAAGTTGAGGAAGGTAAGGAGGGAATTCATTCCAGGCCTGGAGATAGGAAGCGAATGCCATGAACAGCAGGCAACAAGTAGGCTAGCTTGGCTGGAACAGCAGGATTATGAAGGAGAGAAAAGTTCCAGAAGCTTTGAAGGATAGCCTGGAGCCATACTGTAAAAAGGTAGCAAATGCCAAACAGAGGACATTTCTATTTTATCCTAGAGCAAGAGGGAGCCATGGGAGCTTTATGAGGAGGGGAATTCAGATCTGTGCCTGGAAGTATACAGCTATCTGAAAACAAAAGCGCACAGTCCTGGTGGTGGGCAGTGGTTTAGGGGTGGCATTATAGGTAACAACTCAATGGAGAGACCCAATGGACTCTGCATATGTGTGTGATTATGTTTGTATGCTATTCAGTTGTGTACCCAAGGACGGATTCTCAAGATAGTCTGAGAGGAGAGGAAGAGATGGAGGTTCAAACATATATATATATGTATGTATATATACATACATGTGCATGTATATGCACATGTATGCATGTATGTTTGTGTGCATATATGCACATATATATACTCCGATAATATTTACACATATCTAATATCAGCATATATTCTAGATAATACATTATTATACACATGTAATATATGTTTCTTATGCATGTATAAAATACATAGCATGTATACCTGCACATGTGTATGCAAAATAACATAAATTATTCTGTATTATTCATATATATTATATACCCACATATATAATTACATTATATATTATTTTTACATACTTATTGATGCATATATATACATATATGTATAGAAATTTGATGGTAAAGTAGATGGGAGAGAAGGGAAATAGGCAAGTTTGCCAGCTGAAAATATATTTTGCAAATCAGGAGCTTACTTTTCACTGTTGTTCAGTCATTCAGTCACATCCAACTCTTTGTGACTCCAATTTGGGGTTTTCTTGGCAAAGATACTAGAGTACTTTACCCTTTCCTCCTCCAGTAGATTAAAGTAAACAGAGCCTCAGTGACTTGCCCAGGGTCACACACTTTTCATGATCATTCCTTAAAACAAGGGTTCTTAACCTTAACCCTGGAAATCGTGGACTGTATATGAGCGTACGTATTGTGTTTACATATATGCGTGTGTATGTACAAAAATGTGTACATACATGTACATGTATAAAGAGATTTATTATGTGTTGCATGTGTGTGTCATATATGTGTTGATAGCTGTATTTCAACATAATTTCTTTGTCATCCCAGGCATTCTATTCTTTGTATTTAAAAACATGATTCCAAGGAGGGAACACACACACAGGCTCCCCCAGACGTCTGCCCCAAAGCAGCATGACCTAAAAAGGGTTCATCATAACTCCTGCTCCCCCTCGCCAAGTCTCTTATAATCATATCTCCTCATGGAGTTCTTTTCACTCCTGCCAATCACATACTGACAAGCATTTTCAAGCACCTACTATGTGCTTGGCACTGGGCTGGGGAGCCAGAAAGAAAACTGAAGCATCCTCCCCCCTCCAGGAGCTTAGCGACTATTGTAGAAGATCACATGCATGCCACACGCGTAGTGTGTGTATATTTGGGTGTGTTGTGTGTGTACTTTGTGGATTCACAATTATCTCTTAGAGGGCAGCTAAGTGGCTCTGTGATTAGAGCACCAGACCTGGAGACAGGAGGTCCTGGGTTCAAATCTGATCTCATATCCTTTCTAGCTGTGTGACCCTGGGCAAGTCACTTGACCACAAATGCTTAGCCCTTACAGCTCTTTAGTCTTGAAACCATTACATTGCATTAATTCTAAGGCAGAAGATAAAAAGCAACAACAACAAAAACAAAAAAAGATGGCTTCTTTCCATTCAACTTATCTCTCCATACGCATTTATATGAATACTTGGAGCAGTGGAATTGAGTGTAATGGAACTGACTTGAAAAAAAGACTGGAAGCCCTAGAATAAAATCAAGGCAAGATGCATAGGGTAAAGGAAAATGCCTCAGAAGGCAGAGGTGTCGGGTTCAAACCCTACCTTGATGCTTACCACCGCTGTGCCCCTGCAGAAGTTACTTCACCGCCCCCCCCCCAGGTCTCCTATTCTTTAAAACAAGGGAGTTGGAGCAGAGGATCTTGAGATCCCTTAAGATTCCCCAGCGATGGCCGAATGGCCTCCATTTCCAATTCTCTCTTTTGTGTGTTGGGCCCTTTCTTTGAGCTGGTATTTGTATTTCACAGAGAGTTCAGACAACAGCGATGAGCCTCTTCTCATCGGTGCATTTGGTTGTTGTTGTTGCTGCTGCTGTAATTTCATCCTACTTCCTCAGAGGCATATTTCAAATTTCCCTTAAAATCCTCTTTCTCTGAAAGAGCCTTTGGAAATGAAGGCAGATTTGGATGGATGGGCCGATCGGAGTGGCTCCCGATCTTCCGGTGGGCTTTTCCCAAAGAAGTTTTTGAAGGTGATGGAGAGGCAGGACCAGATGCTAATTTCCCCCGGGGGGATTTCTGTGACGTTCTAATTTGGAATGGAAGTGACAAAGCAGCAGATTTCAACAGCGCGGTCAATCCATCAGCCAAGCACAACAGCTCCAGGTTCCGGGAATCCAATCACGATGCCCCAGAGGCAGAATTCAAAATGGTCTTTTCCCCCGAAATTGTCAGGCTCCTACACAAACATTGTGCATTTTTGCCAGTAATTACTGAAAATAGAACATTGACTGGTTGTGGGTCTCTCTAACAAGCCACTTTATAAAGGCTTATTCAGCACTTCAGGAAAATCACTGTGAGATACAGCAGGCAGAAAGAACCTGGGCTCTGGAGTCAGAGGTCCTCCGTTCCCATGTCGCCTGACGCTCACTGCCTCTGTGATGTAGGCCAGTAAATGAACTTCTCGGGGCCTCAGTTTCCTTTTCTGTAAAATGACACAATAGGCTTGGCTAGACAGCTTCTAGGTCGTTTCTAGCTATCAGGGAGTAATCCTGTCATCCTCTTGCGGTACTTCATTCAGGCCAGAAAAAAACAGAGCCAATAAAAACCCAGAAAATGGCTGAAGAACTAGAAATTGAAGAGAGAGAAGAGATGTCGAGATGCCTTTAGGCAGGCCAGGAAATAGACACACATATATGTATAAATATAGAATGCATATATGCAATATATACTTTACCTATTTCTAAATAAATATATGCACACATGTATTCACTTACCCATACACACATACACATGCACATGAATTATATCTAAATATTATATATATTATAATAAAATTATAATAAGACAAGAAGAGCCCACAGTGGGCCAGACACTGGGATGGAATGCAAAGATTTCACAATGACGTTTCCTACCATTAAGGAGCTCACATTCCACTGGGGTATTACTACACAAGGCAAGTCATTTAGCCAATCTGCATCTCGGTTTCCTCATGTGTAAAATGAGATGTTTGGACTAGATGGTCTCTGAGGTCCCTTCCAGTCATAGATCTTGGAGTCTAGGAACCAGAGCTTTTTCTCAGGATTCTCCAACTTCTGTTGGCCAACTTTAATGAAATGCGTGCATCTTGTAACTGAAGAGTTGGCAGGGATCACAGACAGTCTCCTTCTCAGCCAACTTGTATCTGACTAACACTGCTGTCTACAGTGTCATCAACTGGTGCTCCAGCCTCTGCCTCCACATTTCCAGTGCATCTGCGGGATTCTACTACAGATACTCCTCAGGCAGTGTGGCACAGTAGACAGAGCACTGAATCTAGAGTAAGGAAGATCTGAGTTCAAATTCAGTTGTAGAAATTCGCTATCTCTGTGACCTTAGGCAAGTTACTTAACTGCTATCTGCCTCAGGTTCCACAACTGTAAAATGGCGGGTCTCAATACCACCCACCTCCCAGGGCTGTCATGAGGGTCAAATGAAATCTTTCTAAAGCACTTAACAACACCTGGCACATTGTAGATACCTAATAAATGTTTATTTCCTTCCCTTCCTTCCTTCTTTCCTTCCTTTCTTCTTTCCTTGTGTTGACTGGGAATCTAGAAGCCCCCAAACTTGTAGCCTAGAAAGATTTAAGTGACCTCAGTCTATTTAGCTCAAAGGTGATAGCTTCAGGCTTGGATCCATCACATGAGAGCTCCTCCCTGAAGAAAGGCCAAACCCAAGCTGAGTGACTCTTCTGGTCTCCAGAAGCCTCTCCAGTATACCACACCCTCCTTTCCAAGGATCAAAGGATCAAACTGGGGACCTTCAGCTTAGGAGACTGACATGCTACCTATTGTGCCAAAGACTTGGGTTTGGCCTTCCTTCCCTCCTTTTCTTCCTTCCTTCTTTTTTTCCTTCCTTCCTTCTATCCTTCCTTCTTTCCTTCTTTTCTTCCTTCCTTCCTTCTATCCTTCCTTCCATCCTCCCTTCTTTCCTTCCTTCCTTCATTCTTCCCTTCCTTCCTTCTTCCTTCCTTTCTTCTTTCCTTCCTCCCTCCCTTTCTTCCTTTCATCCTTCCTCCTTTCCTTCTTTCCTTCCTTCCTTCCTTCCTTTCTTCTTTCTTTCCTTCTATTATTCTATCCTCCCTCCCTCCTTTCCTTCCTTCCTTCCTTCTTTTCTTCCTACCTTCTTTTCTTCCTTCCTTCTTTTCTTCTTTCCATCCTTCCTTCCCATCCCACTGTGAGTAGGGTTTTATTTTTTCCCAAACAAAATCCACTTCTTAATAATTTCTACTCATTGTCCCTCATTCTGACCTGAAAGGGAGTGGGAGGCAAGTAGAACAAGTCTCATTCCTTTTCTACAACCCAGCCATTCATAATATGCAAATTTGTTCTTCTGGATGATATATATTTCTAATGAATGTTGATTTTCATGGTTTTTTAATATTTGGACTTTTTGTTCATTGAGAGGGGAAGTAGGAGGAAATAGTATTAGTAATAGCAGCAGCAGGAGGAGGAAGAGTCAACATCACTGTCAGAGTAGGAATAGTAGTAGTAGTGGTGGTGGTGGTGGTAGTGGTAGTAGTAATGGTAGTAGTACTACTAGTAATAGCAAAGGTTTGCAAAGTGCTTTACATAGATCAACTCATTTGATCTTCACAATGACCCTGTGAGGAAGATGCTATTATTGTCCCCATTTTATAGAGAATCAACTGAAACACAGAGAGGTTATTGGACTTGGCCAGGATCACAAAGCTTAGAAATACACATAAAATAAATATATTACATTTTAAAGGCTGCCCTTCAAATAACTGAAGGCAAATATCCTGCGTCATCTCCCACCCAATCTTCTCTTGGCTAAATGGATCCTTAAGCAGCGTGGCTTCCTGGCTCTTCCCCACCATCTTCACCATCCAGCCTGCACTGTATGCACTCTAACTTTTGATGCCCTTCCTAAAATGTAAAACTTCCAAAAGATGGCTTTTACAGTATATAAGGCACTAGGTTACAAAAGTACAAATAGTCCCTGACCTCCAGGAGTTTACATTCTCTTGTGGGGAATAGTCAATGTCATTCAATTCAAATATTCATTAAGTGCCTGCTGGGTAGAAGACACTGGGGTTTTGTTTTATTTTTTTAGACCAGACCTGTGATTTCATTGATGAAAGGAAAATTTAACATGGGAGTGGGTAGGGGTGAGTATCAAATATTCATTGAGCATCTATTATGTACAGGCATTGGGCTAAGCATTTTATAAATGTCATCTCATTTGGTCCTCAAACAGCCTTGGGAAGTACATATGTGTTACTATTATTCCTATTTTACAGTTGAGGAAAGTGAGAGAGATAAAAATTAAGTGACTTGCCCAGAATCACATAGCCAGGAGGTATCAGAGGCAGAATTTGTAACGGAATAAGCTAAGTCTTCCGAACTCTGAGGCCAGCTTTCTATCAGTCTTTTCTCCAGCGATTTTCTTCATTTTATAGCTTCTTGCCTCCAGCCCCATGAAGTGAGCCAGCCTTCCAGCTCTGCCCTGGGATTTTGTGCTCCTGATTCATGAAAGTTCTGCAAACACAGACCAAATCAGATCCGCCATGCTTCTTTTTTAAAAAAAGTTGTTTGTTGCAATAAAATTTCCAGATATCTCTCTTTCTAACCTCTCCTCACACTAGAGAATTATTTGACAAAAAGAAATCCATTACACTATATCTTCCTTATTTCTATTTATCAGTTCACCATGCTTCTTTTTGGTTATCTTAGTTTCTATGTCTCTGGCTGATTTCCATGATCCTCCTTGCCAAATCTTGGAACAACAGTAAGATCAGTGCTAAAAAGAACCAATCAATTGTCCAATGACTCTACTCACCACCTCTGAATTCTCAGACCAAAGTATCACTCCCAGTTTAACACTTCCAGATAGATAGGTAGGTAGGTAGATAGACAGATAGACAGACAGACAGATGGATATATAAATACAGACAGTTAGACAGATAGACAGATAGATAGATAGTAAGGCAGACAGACAGAGTCAGACAGATAGATAGATAGACAGAAAGATGGATAGATAGATAGATAGAAAGAAAGACAGACAGACAGAGAGACAGATAAATAGATAGACTGAAAGATGGATAGATAGATAGATAGATAGATAGATAGATAGATAGATAGATAGATAGACAGACAGATAAACAGACAGACAGATAGATAGAAAGATAGAGATAGAAAAAGAGACATATACAGATAGATAAAATACATACACATACAAATATATACGTATGTGTATATCTGTACCTATGTATGATTATACATAACATGTCTATATACATGTATGTGTGAATATATGTTGTCTTGCCCTACTAGAATGTAATATCCTTGAGGAAAGAGGGCATCATCCCTTTTATGTTTGTATCCCCAGTACTTAGCCCAGTTCCAGGCAGACAGCAAGTGTTTAACAAATGCTTTGACATCCATTCCTCTACACTGCCTGTCTGGCGCCTCTGGGCACTGGAGCATGCCAATAAGGAAAGACAAAACATTATATAAAGTAATTACAAAAGGAAGATGGGCTAATAAAGGGAAGGGACGATCAGCAAAGACCCCTTGTAGAATGACAGTCAGTAAGCCAACAGGTCAATAAGCACTTATTAGTGTACTAGGTACTTCCTAAGAGCTGGAAATATAAAGGGAGGGGAAAACTGCCTCTGCACTTAAGAAACTTCCACCTTATTGGGGAAAGCAAGAGGTAAATAGCCAGGAGGTACATGCAAGAATTCAAGAAAGTTGATAGAAGAGAATCTCACGACGAAGATGGCACTCAAAGCTGGGGGGTCCAGGAAAGATCTCCTGAAGATGAGATTTGCATTGTGTCTTGAAGAAAACTAAGATGGAGGCAGGGCTGAAACCAAGGATGTGCTGATAGATGTTTAAGGATCAACTCTCTGAAAAAATACAACCCACCTTTAAATTTAATCTCTACTCTGAACACTGTTCTCTATCACATTCTTGAGCTGAAATGATCACCAAAACAACCAATCGAGCCCTGATTGGTGACATTTACTATTTCCAAAGGGTAAAGACTCACAATCAAAGTTCACCAGTTGGCTTTCAGTAGCTGGTCAGAGCTGGGTCCATCACAGCCCTGGATGGAGGTCAAGGGACATAGCGTTCCAAGGATGAGAGCAGCTAGTGCAGTGACTGAAGGATGGAGTGTCATGTGTGAGCAACAGCTTATAGGCAAGCATAGCTAGATTTATAATATGTGGAAGGCAATAGAATGTAAGGAGACCCGAACACTGTTTTGAAGGAAGTTAGGGTTTATACAAGGCAGATATAAGAGGGCATAACTTCCAATCATGGAAGCAATGGGGTAAAGGCAAGGAGGCAGGAGATGGATTGAAGATGTGATTATACCCTGTGGCCCCATCGTGTGACTGCTTTGCAATTTTGGTACCCACACTTGACTGCCCTAAAAAGAAAAAAAAATGTCTTCAGGCCAACCAAAGTTCAAATAGAATTATAAATAACAGTTTGAAGTTTAAAAATAGTCACTGCTTGCATATCAAAGTTAGTAAATTGCTCAGATTGTCAGAGCTATCACCTCTAGCACAGGCTGGAAAAATTGGACAGTCACAGAGGACACTGTCAGCCGTGCAGCCATCACTAACCTTGTGATCACGGCGCCTCGAATGTCCACGTCCTTTAGCGTGGGTCCTGTGAGAGGCCATATGTCACTAGAGACACTTAGAATATCCTCCCTTCACCCTGACAATTAAACCGGAAATGTGAATGGATTATACTTCCCCCAAAATGCTGAAATAGATAAGTTTCTGCATACAAGAATCACATTTTAAAAAATAAGGACAAAGAAAATGAAAGCGAGAGGCTGGAAAGAAAATGACAATATTTCAAGCGATTCAAAAAAAAAAGCAACCATTGCAAATGCATTAAGACAAGATGCAGAAATATAGGGTGTCAAGAGATATAAAAATGAAAAGTATATTATGCTTTAAGAGGCACCATGGAAAGTAAAGCAATATCATTAATAAATGTATGCAAACCAAATGGCATAGCATTGAAATTAATTTTTAGAAAAAAGATAACTCAATTACTAAAAAATATAGAAAACAACATAATTTTAAAAGACTTTAATATCCCTCTCCCAGAACTGTATAAATCTGACAGAAAATCAACAAAAAGGAAAATATGGACATAAACAGATAACTGGAAAATTTAGATTTAAAAGACTTATGGATTCTCTTAAATAGTTGTTTTTAAGCCCTTATCTTCTGCCTTGAACTCATACAAAGAATTGGTTCCAAGGGAGAAGAGAAGTAAGGGCTAAGCAGTTGGAGTTTAGTCACACAACTAGGAAATGTATGAGTTCAGATTTGAATTCAGGTCCTCCTGTCTCCGGGTCTGGTGCTCTATCCACTGAACTACCTAGCTATCCCTGAATAGGTTCTTAAAGAAGATATATGAATGCACTTACATGGATTTTTCTTAGCATTAATGGTACATTGACAAAAACAGATGACGCATTAAGACGCCAAGAAACTAGATGTAAAAGGAAGAAAGGAAGAATTACTCGACACTTCTTTTGAAGATCATATTTAATAAAAATGTAATTAAGACAGGAAATACCAGAAAACATAAGAAATTAAATGGAAATGAAGCAACCAGAGCCTGTCTAATGAATGAATCAGAAAAAGAAAACATAGAAACAATTAAGAATGGAGACAGCATGGTGTGGTTTAAAGGACCTTGGACTTGGATACAGAAACTCTTCCTCAGGCAGTTACTACCGGTGTAATGCTAGACAAATCATTTAAACTCTCTCAGCCTCAGTTTCCCCCTCTGTGACAAAGGGATAAGAATATCTCCTACCTCACACAACGATGGTATCAAATGAGATAATATATGCTTTGTAATCCTTAAAGTACTTTGTAAATATTAGATAATATTATTATCACCAACAATGACCATGATAAAAAGAAAGATAATGATGAAACAATGTACAATATACTACATTTGGGGGGTATAGATATTCAGTCTTCAGAGAACGAATTATTTGTAGAAAATGTCAATTAACAAAAAGGATATTCAAGAGGTAAGCATCAATTCTAAGAACTTGAACATTATAAATTAATAAAGCTAAAAGAAGTATAAAAGGAGAAAACTAGAAAATTAGAAAAAATGATGAAGTGAAAAATATAATCTATAGAAAGTATAAACAAAACTAAGGCTGTCTTGAAAAAACTAACAAAAGTGGGTGGTCCTTTAGATCACCTGGGGAAGATAGAGAGAGAGAGAGAGAAAGAGAGAGAGAGAGAGAGAGAGAGAGAGAGAGAGAGAGAGAGAGAGAAAGAGAGAGAGAGAGAAAGAGAGAGAGAGAGAGAGCCAGAGACAGAGAGCC
>NC_058131.1:708092069-708110779 GCF_016433145.1 Gracilinanus agilis
GAGAGAGAGAAGGAGGGAGGGAGGGAGGGAGGGAGGGAGAAAGGGAGGGAGAGAGAGGCAAGGTTTGACTCTAACTCTCCTTGGCTTTGGTCCATTCTCTATCTACTTCACAATGTTGTCTCTCTTCTCTTTATTAAAGGAAATCTTCAGAGGAGGTTTGGTTCATGTTAACCTCCAATTCTATTCATTTAATTAGATTAAACAGACATTTATTAAGCACCTATAGTGTGCAAAGGCTAGACAGGGGCATTGCCAAGATCAAAATCATGTAGTTCTTGCCCTCAGGTACTTATAATCGCTACAATGGGGAGATTACAGTATTTGGAGGTGGAGAGCCTGAGTTTTAATCATGAAATTACAGAGGCAGATTTCTGCATGATGTAAGATGAGTGGACTGCTTTAGACAGACAGAACTGAAAAGGTATAATAGGACATCTAGCCACATGCCCTCATCATAGATTTGAGGAAATGGGAGACTAGAGAGTTTAAGTGACTTGCCCAAGGTCATACAGTCCCTTTTCTCTCCTAAGTTTGGCATTTCTGTGATTTTTCTCCTCCTTAGCCCCTCCTCTACATTTTTCCCTGGTCATTTGTGGCTTTTCCAACTTGTTTCCACTGGCTTTGTTGTGAGAGCCCCTCTGATAGATGACATACAATACTATCTCCATTTCTGACTTTCTCTTTGAGTTCCACTTTTTAACTTGAGATAATGCTTTCCTGCTAAAGGAAGCTGTCTGGGACCAAGATTTTTCACCTATCAAAAGTGCTGGATAAAAAGGAAAGGCCTGGAAATCAAATGCTTTTTCATGGTTAAGGATAGCTTTCCTTTACTAAATTAGAAATCTCAATTTGGGAGACTTTTTACCTTCCATGTGTCATGGGGACAAATAACTCTCTGGCATTACCTAGGTATCTCCCTCCCAAGACAACTGACTGAGTATGGGATCTAGCATTTAAATGATTAAGCTCTAATGACTTAATTGCTTTGTTTACAGAAGGAAGGAAATGTTGGTGCCATTTCTCTCTGGAAGCAAGCTTCAAGGAAATCAGCAATCTAACATGACATTCTGCTTCCAATCCTTCAGGCACTTTTATTTAAGGAGAAGCCATGGTCCCTTCCCTGAACATCAGCTTAGAACACATGCTGGGACCAGAGGTTGCCCTAGTCTTTACTCTTTCTCAAGGTAAATCAGTCAATGTGGTTAGCTAGCTGGCTACGTTGGCAAAAAAAAATGCCTTAAACCTCAAGCTCTAGAAAATTTGGGATCCCTGACAGGAATCCTTGACAGGATTATGGAGATACTTCTTTTAAATTCTGTTCGACAGATGTATATTAGTCATAACTATGTTCCAGGCAGAGTACTAGGCACAGAGGACAAGAAGGCCAACACTAGACAGTCCTGGCTGAAAATAAGGTCAGGAAGTCAGGAAGTATTGGCATAGGTTTTATTAGGGAAAAATAGTACATGCCCAAATAAGTAAATACAGAATATATCTAAAAGGGGGCACCAGGTACAATAGAAAGAGAGTTGGATTGTATCTCTAGGGATATGGACTTGATTCCCAACTCTGTTGCTTCCTGCCTCTGTGACCTTAGGCAAGTCATTTTACTCCTTTGATTTTTTTTATTTTTTAGTCTATAAAATTTGTGAGCTAGATTAGATGGCCTCTGGGATTCCTTCCAGTTCTGTGTCTTCAGTCTTGTGAATACAAAGTAATTTCAAGACAGAATGAACACTAACTAAGGATTCACTCAGGTGATGAGGACACAGGGTATTCCAGTCATGTGGAAAGGGACAATTTGTACAAAGTGGGGAGAGTCTGACTAAAACTGAGGGTATGAGAAGGGATGCACTATGACATAAGATTGAGAAAAGTAGGAGAGAGTAATCCTAGTTGAGTGGTAGAGTTGGAAACCATATTGCAAGAGAATGAAAGATGAATGGGAAATGATAAAATAAAGACAATAGATGCAGAGCAGCCTATGGGTTGCATACTGACTTAGTAAACCAAAAATTTACATTACTTCTATTTTATTACATTTTAGGGTATTATTTTGTTAAAATTTCTCAATTATATTTTAACCCAATCCTCAAGCAACATTGGATGCAAGTTTTACATATCTGGTATAGAAGACTCTTAAAAGCAATGGATGCTTTTCACATTTTTTTTTTGTATTTTCTCAAATGAATCAATCAATCAATAAAAAAAATAATTTCCTACTATAGGCTAAGAATTTGTGCTAAGTGCTTAGGCTACAGCCAGAAAATCAAGGTTATCCCTACTCTCAAGGGACTAATGTTCTAATTGAGAGAGATAACATATTTAAGAAGAGTAAAAGCAAATGGACTGACCCAGTGGTCCTTAGGGTACAGAGTTAAAGTAGGGTAGTGATTAATTTATTCTTTCAACCATGCTTTTTGGGATGCTTTTTTAAAAATGGTCTCAGAGGCCACCTACCCTAACCAAAACAAAGTCCCCTAAAAAGAAAAAATCCAATCACAACTGAAAGGTGAAATCAAATAATAATAATAATAATAATAATAATAATAATAATAATAATAAGGAAGGCCTCACAACCTCCCAGGATGCCACATTCTACTCATAGACAACTCTGATCGTTTTATTTTCTTTTCTCCTCCCTTTCCTTCCTTCCTTTCTTCCTTCCTTCCTCCCTTACACCTTTCTTTTCTTCCTTTCACTCTTTCCTTCTCCTGATTTCCACATTTCAAAAGGACTAGAAGTATAGAAACCTCTCTCACTACCAGTCCCACCTCTCAATGCTATAATGGTATCAGATTTAATGGGGCCACTTGATTAGCTTGTAGCCCATTGCATCTCAGAACTCTTGACCTCAAACAATTCACCAGCCTCAGCCTCCCTGTTAGCCAGGATTCTAGGTATACACTACAACATCTGGCTTAAAGATTTCTTTATGTTTTACAGAAATCTACCTCTGAAATGTCTATCCATTGCTTCTGGATCTCTCCTTTGAGGATACACAGAACACGTCTAATTCCTTTTCCACAAGAAAGCCCTTCCAACCCTGAAAGCAACTAATATGTCCTTCCTAATTCTCTTTGCCAGGCTATGCATCCCTGGTTCCTTAAATCAATGCTTGTAAGGTTCTTTGCCATTCATACTGATTAACAGCTTCTCGTTAAAGCTCAATTTCATGGCAAAACATAGAATACTAATTTCTGGGAATTATAATAACAACTAACATTTACATAACATTTACTATGTGTCAGACATTCTACTAAGTGCTTGCTTTACAGTTATTATCTCATCTGATTCTCACAGCAACTCTGGGAGGTAGGTATTGCTATCATCCCCATTTTACAGATGAGGAAACTGACACAGACAGAAGTTAAGTGACTTGCCCAGAGTCATACAGAAATTAAGTGTCTGAGACTGGATCTGAACTTGTCTTGCTGATAACCAGGCTCACATCTCTATCTACTGTGGCACCCAACTGCCTAAACCACTTAGGAGCCTAATTTTCTTTCCTAGAGCTTCTTTAAGGTGGGGGGGTGGGGACTAAGCTCAGAGATTAATCAATGTTGGTGAATCTAGCATGCCCCCATCATCTCCTTTCTCAAAGACCAGGTTTGTATTACAACAACATTGCAGGTGATCTCTGCCCTCATCAGTGTAAGTACTGCCATCAATGATATAGATCTCAAACTCTCCATGTCTTCTCACTATGTGTACCTGCTCTTGATGTGTTCTCATAAATCATCCAGAATGCTAGAGGTCTCACTTCTTAGGAAAGTCCAGGTATCCAAGGAGCCTTTCCAGGCCAGTGAAGACGTCCCAGTCTCAATTTTGACAAGTTCTTAGCATTCCAACCCAAGGGAGGGGGGAAATAGGGGAAAAGCATGAAATTAGAGTCACCTTTGGAAGTTAATTTTGGGTGAACCATTAACCAGATCATTCCTGCCCTTTGTCAGATTTTAACTTTTTTAAAAGATGGATGTCTATTCTTTTTTCCCAGATTCGACAACCTCAGCATCAACTTTGGTCCCAGAGGAACAATAATAAAGAATATTCTGGGATCCATTTCTCCAGCTATATAGAATTATATAATAGAATTTCTATTATACAGAAATTATAATCGAATTATATAATTAGAATCTATAATAGAATTTTTGAATGCTGTAGAGCTAGCCTAAGATTCTAATTAACTATGTTATCATGCATACGGTAGTCTGGAGGGTTTGAGTCTCTTTCCTGCTGTTATCCATCCAGAATTCTACACTATGTCACACACAACTAAATGAAGAGTGTCCGGTTTTAGTCACCACAAATGAAGATTTGCAAATGGCCTCAAATTAGAACCCTTTGGGGGTAACTACAGGCTTCCCCCAGGATGATGGTTTCATTTTTAGCAAACTTAACAAAAAAAGGGGGGAAAAATCCAGCAGACAGGGGAGAAAATAGAAGGGAGCCATAAGTAGTTGTCTACGAGGAGCCTGGCATGCGGGTTGGCAAGGTTATCTCCCTTTAGGTAGCTGAGTCTGGTGAATACAATCTCTCACTGAGGGCTCAGGGACTTTGTGTCTGCCTTTGTGATTCCCATGAGACCCCAGAGGATGCAACACACTTCACAAGCTCCTCACCCCTCCTTTCTCTGGGACAGAGTTTTCTCAGGAAAGAAAACAGTCATTTGACCTTCTGATTAGTGGTAATGGCCTCGCTGGCAAAAGAAGCATGGGTACATTTTTTTTTCACTAACTTGCTAAATTCAAACTTAGCCAAAAGAAAACTATAAAGAAAACATTAGGGATAACTGTTTCCTTCCAAAGGAGCTGCTTCTCCTGGAAAGTATCTCCTATCAGGGGATCAGGGGCAGCTGGGTGGCTCAGTGGATAGAGACCCAGGCTTGGAGATGGGAGGTCCTAGGTTCAAATCTGGCCTTGGACACTTCCCAGTTGTGTGACCCTGGGCCAGTCACTTAACACCCATTGCCTAACCCTTACTAGTTTCCTGCCTTAGAACCAATATTCTAAGGAAGAAAGAAGATATTACAGTCATCTAGGTGAAAAGTGACCTTTTGACCACTGGTCATGTTTTCTCAATTGGTGAAAGGGAGATAATACAGATTTGAAAATAAATTAAAATGTAACTTTAAAAAATAAAAGACAAGGTCTGAGCCAGGATTGCAGCCATATTAATGGAGACTGCTTTCTCATCTGCAAAGTAGAAATAAAATGATCCACATCTTGCTGTTGTGAGGGTAGCACTTTGTAAACCCCCAAGTGGTATAAAAATAGGAGCTATTTTTAGGAGACGATATCATGATCATTTCCTGCCATATTAAAGGGAGCGTGCATGGAAGGAACAGAATGGAATGTTCTCTTCCACCATCCTTTCAGGCATCCAGATTCACAGGCTCAATCATCTTGAACTCTTCTCTCTTCTCTTATCTTCTACATTCAGACCATTGCCAAGGCTTGTCAATCGTACTTCCACAACATCCACCACACTCGCCTTTTCTCCATCACATTAACTCTCCTCTTTGAGCAATGCCTAGAACATGGTAAGCTCTTTAAAAAGGTTGGACAACTGACTGACTTGAAATTTTAAGAGAAAATACATATTTTTCAGTGGCAACATGTTTCCCCTAAAATTGGTATGTCCTTTGTTACATGTTTATTATTGGGGGGGGGGTAAAATGTATCAATAAAGCTTTTTTAAAAAGATAAAAGACTGCTGACCACTATTTTAGGCTCTGATTCAATTAACTGACACTGCCCTTGGTCAAAATAACAGCACACAACACTTCTGTAATGGCTGGGATTTTTCAAAATGCTTTCATGCCTCTTGCTTCAATTTCCTAGATTCCTAATTTCATTAGTGGACATCCACCAACACAGATTAAAACTCATACGTCAGGGCCTGTACTTGGGGAGCTCATAATCTGAGGGAGGCAGGAAGTATCTCAAGAATAAAGCTGGGGCACAGAAGTGATCGCCCCATCACGAGTGGCACCCAAGCTCAATGCTGAACATAGTAGAGAGCTGCCTGAACAAATCGTACAGCAGTCAAAAAAGTCACCATCTGGTGGTCAACCTTTTGGGAATTAGACTCTTGGAGCTTAGTGAGGTTGGCATTTGAATGACAGACCTACGAGCTGATGGAAGGGTTTTAGCCAATGTCTGGTAGGACCTGCTGGAACTTGTGCTTCCCTGGTGCAGCCTCTGAGAACCCACAATCAGTTCCATGTCACAAGGAATCATCAGAATAGGATATTAGTGGAGGTCCCCATCCATCACCCATCTCTTCTTCCCAATAGCCCTGGGATTTAAATATTCCTGGGATTCTGGAAACATTAGATTTGGAATCCGAAGACCTGGGTTCTTAAAAGACAGTACTAACCTCACTGTTACCCTGCTCAAGAACCCTCCACAGCTCCCTATTGTTTATTCAGTGGTTCCCAAACTTTTTTGGCCTACCACCCCCTTTCCAGAAAAAATATTACTTAGCGCCCCCTGGAAATTATGAAACTATTTCTTGAACTCAGAATAGAATGTAATACAAAAAAAATGTGGCCATTACTGCTTTCCTGGCTCGCTGCAGCACCCACCAGGGGGCAGTAGCGCCCACCTTGGGAATCACTGGTTTATAGAGAGATAAAATACAAGTCCCTCCACCTGGCCTTTAGAGCCCTTAAAATCTGCTTCCATACTGTTTCTCCAGGCTGGTTCCTCACCATTCCTTCTTACAAGCCAAACTTCCAGCCAAACTTACCTACATGGGATTCACTAAACATGGAATTCTATTTTCCATCTGTTTTCCATTTATAATTTATGCTGGTGTTAAACCTGGAATGCATAGCTTACTCACCCCTGCATCAACTGCACACCAGAGCTCCCTCTGAGGCTCAGCTCCCTTAGCATTCCTTCAACTCCTCCCTCAATTTTTTAATATGTGAATATATTTGCATTTACTTATCAACAGTGGGGTCAAAGAGAGCCCCTGGTCAATTTGCTGAGCTCCCTGATCACACTGCTGAGATTCTTCCCTCTTCCCCCATGTAAGCAACATGTGTGTACTAACTCCTTGGGAGGTGCCCTTCCAACAAAGATCATAAAAGTATACAGATAAAAAAATCAATAGCACCATCTTACAGACGAAGAAACAGAGTCATGGAGAGGTTATTTGGTTGATCCAGATCAGAGTCAGGATTAGAACCCAAATCCCACCCCAGTGTTTCTCTGATTGAAGCTAATGGAAAAGTTGGCATGCCCTATGCCATCCCTTTCCCCCAGTTCTTTTCCCCACTCCCACCCTTCCCACCAAAAACATCAGTCTAAAACTACCACCGGTCCAAGATCAGCCCTCGGAGAGCTGAGATGGAAGTTTTCAAAACCAAGTTAGTCATTAGCTAAAAATACCCAGGTGTTGGAGCCAGACTGTCTACCAGGGAGACGAGGCTTCCAGACCTGGGGGCAGGGCAGGGTGTTTCTCCTCATCACTATGGGTGATGAAAAAGATCTGTATCGTTCCCCATCCTTGAAGTATCCCAGGCACAACTACCCCAACAAACAGAGCTGAACAGCTGTTCCATGTGACAAGAATATAAATGATTAAGACTCCACAGGGTTGGGTTGGCTTTCTTTTTTTGTTTGTTTTTGGTAATGCCCCAGCAAGTCAGGACCTGAGAAGGAAACAGACCAAATCCTACCTGGGTGGCTAGCCTAAATAATTTAACAGCAGAAGTTTCAGGCAACTCAAGCAGTACTAAGTGCCCTGAGTTTAAGATCTCAGCCCTCAGGGAGCAGGAAGCCAGGCTCAGCTGTTTCAACAACAAACACCACCAGCTCAGAGGATGGGTCACAGGCTGTGTACGCTTCTGGTGTCCAGGCAATGTGTTAGGGAGAAACAAGAGCAAAGGGAAGACTGGGAAGGAAGTGTGGAATTGCTGTGGAAGGGGTGGCTGCTGAGAAAGCTAGTGAAAGAATCTTTTTCCCATTGGGGAAGGGTTGAGTCCAGGCTCGTAAAATCAGGCACATGGAAAATGAAAGAGAGCCACATACTTGGTGAGATTGCCTTAACCTTCATCCCAGAAAGAGCCAGAAGTCCTATAAAAAAGTAGGAACCCCTCTTCTCTACATTTAAGTCCCATTTCAGGCAACGGGCAATGCTGCCTGATCTCCTTCTGTTCTAAATGAGTTTCATAAACTTGATCTTCAAGAGGTGCAGGTTCTCGTCAAGGCTCATGGAAGCATCAGGGACCTTGGAAGTCATCTAGTCCAACTGTTTTATTTTACAGATGAGAAAACTGAAGCCCTAAAAAGGGAAAGTAACTTGTCTTTGCACTTTCTGCCCATTGCTTCTTGCCAAACCAAATTGCTCTTCCAAATGACAGTCCTTCACATATTTGGACAGAGTTTTCATGTCCACATTTAATCCTTTCTTCTCTAGAATAATCTTTACCAGTCCCTTCAAACAATCTTTATATGGCACAAATGAGTTCTCTTCATTCCACAACTCTACTCCAACAGCATATAAGAGTATACACCATTTTCTACATTTTCTGAAATGTCCCTGACTCCTCATTTTAATATAAGGGCAATTTAGATGACAAATGATCTCTGTTGGTTTGAACCCTCATTCCAGATTATGATGGAGTTCTCCAAGACATCTGTATCTCTCTTTTTCACCTCACCCTCCCATGAGAAAACAAAACAAAAAAAAACCTGTTACACTTATAGTCAAACAAAACAAATCCCCACATTACCCATGTTTACTATATATCTAAAATACATACATGTGGATACATATATGTGTAAGTTTGTGTGCATGTATGTACACACATATGTGAATACTATAAACATATACATATACATGTGAGAACATACATGAATACTCTGGGTCTATTACTTCTCTATCAAAGGATAGGTAGGTAGTTTCTCTTCTGGAATCATGATTGGCTTTCATGTTAATCAGAATTCCTAAGCCTTTCAAAGTTATTTGTCTTCCCTGTATTGCTATTATTTTGTAAAATGTTCTCCTGGTTCTGCTCACTTCACTTTGCATCAGTTCATACTAGTCTCCCCAGGTTTCTCTGAAATCCTATCTTTCTTCCTTTCTTACAGCACTACAGTAAATATAACAATGGAGTTATTATACATAATACATATAATAGGAATTAAAATAATCAGTAAATAGAGAAATATATCCATACAACACTCCAACAACTATTATATTTTATCATTGTTGTATTATTGTCATTTCCTCAGGCAAATGAGGAGGTCAGGAAGGGAATGAACCTCAGGAAAGTCATACTTAGAAATGATGAGGATATTTTACATCCATGGACTAATGGTTGGGAAGATTAATTCATTTAGCAGCTGCCCCTACTTTTCATCATCTCAGTCACAGAAGGAGATGTCCCCTCTCTCTGTTCCCTCCCTCGCCTTGGTCTCAATAACTGGCTTGAAAGCTTATTCATTCTTGCACCAGAAGTTGGTTGTTTTCCCCAGTGGGGTCAGACTCATGTGTCCCCTTCCTCTCCACAGGAAGGCAGATGAAGCCAGCAGTACACCACCCTCAGCAGAATGTGCCCCTTAATATTAGGCTACCACACAACCAACATTCAAGAACAATGCTCCTTACCTAGACTACTGTAACAGACTGATTCTTAGCTGGTCTCCCTGATTTTAATCTTTCCTTTCTCCCTTCTCCATGCAACCACAAGAAAAATAACAATAACAATAGTATTTACAAAGCACCTACATTGTGCCAGGCATAAATATATAATCTCATTCATATCCTACTGTTACAAACTAGTAATAGTAATGATAATTAACATTTATAGAGCAATTTATTCATAATCACTTGAAGTACAAGAAAGAAAAGAGCAGTTTCTCAGACCATGCAAGTGAGGAGAGAGAAAGAGAGAGAGAGAGAGAGAGAGAGAGAGAGAGAGAGAGAGAGAAGAGCTACACAAACTTATCTTCAAAACGTAAGGATGCATTGTGAGGATGAAAGAGGAATGTTGGGAAATGTAGTTCAGGGGGTACAAAATTCTAATTACACAGTTGCAAAGAGCTTTACAAATATTACCTTATTTGATTCTCACAATAACCCTAGAAGGTAGACACCATCCCACCTTTAAGATAGGGGAATTGAGGCAGACAGAGGCTAAGTGACTTGTCCAGGGCTACACAACTATTGTCTGATTTTGGCTGGATTTGAACTCAAGATTTAGTACTCTATCCACTTTACCAAATAAGTAGCTGCCACAAATAAATTATTATCAATTTATTAAAAAGAAATTTACTAAAACGCAACTATGATGCCATTACCCAGTGCTTAGGAAACTTCCGTGACTCATCATTGCCTCTGGGAGAAAATCCCCAAACTCTCATTGTAGCCTAGGAAGAGATAGCATTACCTCTTGATTTCCATATGACATGCTTGATAATGATGATAAAAATGATACCAAGAAGGAGTAGAAGAAGTCATAGAATCACGGACTTTGAAGGGATTGAGAAGTCATTGAGTCAACTGTCTTAGACATCATAATAATAACATATATATATAATAAAATATATTATAATAAATAATATATGAATTATAAATTATATATGACATAATTACAATCAAATAATAATATATTTATCATATATAATTCATATCATAGAATATAATATGCTTAATGAGTGATTATTATTAATTATGGATTAATTGATTGACTCATGGAGAATGCAATAGACAACTTCTAGCTTCTGGCCTGAGGGTGCAGAATAAGGATAAGGGTTAACGTTCCAGAGAGATTTGGATTTGATACACAGAAAGCTTCCAAGTAATTAGAGGCATCTGAAAATGGATGGGCTACCTTAGGAAGTAAAAGGTTCTCCATCCTTTCATCCACTGGAGATACTGAAGCCAAGGCTAGACAGCCATTTGGGGGGATGTTAGAGAAGGGATCCCTGATCAAGGACAGGTGGGCTCTCCATGACCCTTGCCGCCCCTTCCAACTCTGAAATCCTGTGATTTCTTCTACTGATCCCCAGTTTCATTCTTCTGGCCAGTGTCATCCATTTCTTCTATGCCCGGCAGCACCAAAATCCCAATAGGTGGTGGTGCAGTGATAGGTTGCTGGGGTTGGAATCGGAAGGACAAAAGTTTAATTCCTACCTCAGTCATTTACTATCTGTGTGATCTCGAGCAAGCTGCTTGCTTCTCTAAGCCTCTATTCTCTCATCTGTGAAATGGGGATGATAGTAGTACCTCCATCCCAAAGTTGCTGTGAGAATCAAATAGATTTTACAAAATATTTTGAAGGCTTTGCACACTGCATGGATGCTGGCTATTATAGAATAATGAGTGAAAGTTATAAAAGAAGAAGAGAAAACAGAAATGGTCCCCAGAAGCCCTGCTCAAGGTCTCTAGAAGATGTAATTAGGTCGCTTTAGAGGTCCCTTTGAGCTCCTAAGCTCTATCTATGCTCTCTGCATTGACCTGGTACTTCTTTGCCCATTGTCCCAGTGCTCCCATCCTAGGCTTTCTTTGCCATTAGACCTGCCCACTCATCCTTGCTAGAATCTCAGCACAGTTCGAGCTTTGTGAAAGTGAACCCTCTCCATCAATGACCTTCTGGAATCAGGACACTGGCCACAGGGTTCACGGAAGGTCTGAGATGGCGTACAGCCTTCCTGATTGTTAGTCCAGTGCCCAACCCAGTGACAGCAGAAATCATGTGAAACTGGAGGAATCAGGAAACCCAGAATCCATGGGGCAGTCATGGGGTAAATGACTCCATGTGACTTAGAAATAAATAGTCAGATAGGATCTAGAGGGAGCAGTCACACAACAGCCACTTGAAAACTTAAAATAGTGGCTCAGGCCAGACTGTGACTCTGGGCAGTTGTCTTCATAGGCAGATGTCCCCAATCTGGAGCCCTTGGCTTCCGGGTGTTATCCAGGCCTCAGTGTCTCCAAAGAGTTTATTTCATATTCTGAATCAAAATAGTTAACTTTATGGAGATATAAAAACAAAGACCAATAAAAATATGTTTAAAATAAAAATAGATTCCTGAGGGGGAAAAAAGCATCAGGGCCAGGCGGATTTACAAGTGAATGCTACAAAAAAATTCAAAGATTGATTAATTCTAATATCAAATAAATTATTTGAAATCACAGGAAAAGAAGGAGTTTTACCAAGCTCCCTTTATGAAATAAATATGGTGCTGATACCTAAACCAGGAAGAGAAAAAACAGAAAGAAAGAAAATTGTAGATCTATTTCATTAATGAATACAGATGTAGAGATCCTAAATAAAATACTAGCTAGGAGACTACAACATATCACAAAGATTATACATTGGCATCAAACAAGATTTATACCAGGAATACAGGGATGGTTTAATATGAGGAAAATTACCAACATAATTGATTATATTAATAACAAAATTAATAAAAGCCAAATGTTCATATCAATAGCTAGAGAGAAAGTCTTTGATGAAATACAACACTCAATCCAATTAAAAACAGGGGAAAGCATAGGTATAAATGGATTTTTTCTATAAATGATAAAAAGTAAAAAAGAAAAACAACAAAAAAGAAAAAACAGTTAACATTTACATAATGCTTTAAAGTTTATAAGAGCTTTTACATATTTTATCTCATTTGATCCTGAAACAATTCTATGAGATGAGGGTTGTGGTTATTCTCATTTTTAAAATGGCTGAGAATGACAGAGAGGAAGAGATTTTCCCAGGGTCACTTGGGCAATAAATATCAATGGTGGGATTTGAACGGAGATATTCTGACTCCCAGCCTGCATTCTTTACACTGTATTGTGCTGACTCCAGTGTTATCCAAATGTCAGTTATTATTATCACTATTATTATTGTTATTATCAGTAATTGCTACCTTGTGAGTATAGGCCGGTCAGTTCATCTCTTAGATCCTCAGTTTCCTCAACTGAAAAGTGAAGGACAAATCGGTGGTGCAATGGATGGAATACCAGACCTGGAGTCAGGAAGACCTGGGTTCAAATCTGGCCTCTCATACTTCCTACCTCTGTGACCTTGGGCAAGTCACGTCACCCAATTTGCCTCAATTTCCTCCTTTGTAAAATGGGCCCAAGAAGGAAATGGCAAGCTAGCCCAGTGTCTTTGCCAAGAAAACCCCAAATGGGGTCACGAAGAGTCAGACATGAAGCAAACAACTGAACAACAACAAAAATGGAGATAACAATAGCATTTATCTTCCAGGTTATTGTGAGGATCAAATGAGATTATAGATGCAGAGGGCTCAGCACTGTGCTTGGCACATAGAAAGCGTTTAATAAATGGTTATTCCATTTCTTCCAAAGTAGACCTACTTTCCATGCACATTAGAGTGAAGTTTTTATTGATTATAGGAAAGAATTCTTGTTTTCTAACTCAATAAGTCTTTAATTTCTTTTTTTTTTTAATTTTTCAAATAAAGATGCTTAGACCAGCAGCTTCGAGTGGGGGGACAAGACTCGGGACCTGTTGGGGAAAGTCATGCCATTTGTCAGGTTTTCCCCCCTGCTCAGGTTCACTCTTAACTCATCCTTGAGCAGATGCCTTTGGGAACAGGAAAAGGAAACAAGAGGTTGGAATGGACCAGGATCCCAGCAGGATTACAGGAACGAGGCTGAAGAGCCCCTGAGGACCGTCTAGTGCGAGTCTCCCATTTCCCCATCTACCATGTCGCCCAGTCTCACCCAGGACAAGGAGTGAGGAAGCCAGCAACCTTGGGAAGCCTTAGTAGCCTCCCTCCCTTCCTCCCTCTCTCCTGTTCAGATCCTTTGACTATCACAGACAATAAAGAAGGGGAGACACCCGCCAGGAGGGAGGTGAAGGTTCCATTCCAGGCCCAGGAGCTGGAGAAGCACCACGTGGGATGGCTCAGAATAACAGAGTCATTCAAACCCAGAGGAGGAGTTTAAACTGAATTGTGTCAAAATTAGATAGTTAATGTGGTCAACTTTGAGGGGAAACTGAATCAGAAGGACAAAAGCTAAGGCTTTCGTAAGACTTACGCCTGGTCAACACGTCTTACTGAAAGAAAGGGTGGCCTGGATGGTGAAGCCAAGGACCTTGTTGTCGTTCCATTGTTTCAGTTGTGTCTGACTCTCAGTGACCCCTTTTGGGCTTTTCTTGGCAAAGACACTGAAGAGGTTCGCCATTTCCTTCTCCAGCTCATCTTACAGATCTTCCTCATGATAAGAGCCGTCCAAAGGATGACGGACTGTGTGAAATTCTGCTTTATTCTGACTTTAGGCTTGCTGGCTCCTTTATATTGGGTCAGAGGTTGACAGCTGCCTCTGGGAGTAAAAAAACAATAGGATTCAAATCCTGATTCTGCCAATAAATGAGCTCGAGTAGAACAAATGTTTAATGGGAGGCTGGAAGGCACCTGAGATCATTGACAATCCCTCCTCGAATATATATTAGATGTATGACATTGGATAAATCACTTCATCAAATCTCAGTTTTCTTATCTGTAAAATGGAGGTTATATTCGCTATAGAACAAAGATCCTGGAGCTGGGGGGTCTATAAACTTATTTTTTTAAAATATTTTGAGAACGATTGCACTCTAACTGATTTCCTCTCCCAGTCTATGTGTTTTATTTGATGCATCTAAAACATGATTCTGAGAAGAGATCCAGAGGCCTCCTCAGATTTCCACAGGGTCTTTGATCCCCAAAAGGTTAAAATCCCCTGATGTAGAATCCATGTCCCAGACAAAGGCTCGTAATAACACTCCACCGGCACCACCCCTCCTGCATTAAGTGCAATACGGTAAATAAAAGCTGAAGAAAGCATTGGTGGTGTTCTTCTGTCTAAGACCCAGGTTAACTTAGAGATCCCTCTCCCCTCCCAGCCTCTGGTTATGGCCACAGAGGTAAACAAGGTTCATGCCAATTAATGATTTCAAAGGTAATAGTCAAAGAGAGGAAAACTTGGGTATTTTCCATTGAAAACTCTCCGGAATGAGTCACTTTTTTTCTTTCTCTAAGATTTGCAAGATCATAATTTGTTGACTTTTTTCAGAGCATTAGATGTGGCTAAACAAAAAAAAAACTTAAGAAAGTATCAAATTTCTTGCCTCAGTTTCCTCATCTATAAAACAGGAATAGAAATATTTGTACTTCTAAATTCTCAGGACCGAGATAAGGAAAGCATTTGCAGGTAAACATTTTGGAAATTAACTTTATACTCATTACAAAACCAAAAGCCATTTCACAAGGATATTAAAGGATATGAACAAACTGTTCTCAAAAGAAGTGCAAACCAGTAAAAACATTTGAAAGAACACTAATAATAGAGAAATGAAAATCAATGTACGAGGTTTTACCTCATACGGTGCAAATTCACAAAGATGATAAAAGATGGGAAAAGTCAAGGTTGGAGGTATTATGGGAAGGCAGACACAAGAGTATATTGTTCTTGGAGTTTTGAATTAGTATAAGCAATTTGAAAAGCAACTTGGAATTGTACAAATAAAGTGGCTAAAATTTCTATACTCTCTGACCCAGAGAGTTTCCTGCCAGGTCTCAAGGAGGTCATTGATTACAAAAGAAAGTCCATATGTGCATCAGAACATTTGTAGCAGGATTTTTTGTGGTAGCAGAGAACTAGAAATAAAGTAGAAGTCCATTGGCTAGAAAATGGTTAAATGGTTAAATTCATACATATAAATGTGAAAAAATAGAATAAAACAACAAATATGATAAATACAGAGGGACTGGAAAGAGTTACATCAAGTGTTTAAGTAAACAGAATCACGAAAACAATGTATATAGTAAATACAATCATCTTAAAGCAGTGGCTCCCGAACTTTTTGGCCTGCCACCCCCTTTCCAGAAAAAGTATTACTTAGCCCCCTGGAAATTAAATTTTTTAAATTTTAATAGCAATTAATAGGGAAGATAAATGCACCTGTGACCATCACTGCCTCCCTGGATTGCTGCAGCACCCACCAGAGGGCAGTGGCACTCACTTTGGGAATCGCTGATCTAAATGGAAGGAATGTTATTCAGTCATTTTCAGTCCTCTCTGACTCTTTGTGATCCCATTTGGGGTTTTCTTGACAGAGATACTGGTGGTTTGCCATTTCCTTCTTCAGTTCATTGTACAAATAAGGAAACTGAGGCAAACAGGGTAAGTGACTTGCCCAGGGTCACACAGCTAGTAAAGTGTCTGAGGCTGGATTTGAACTATGGAAGATAAGTCTTCTTGACTTCAGACTTGACCTGTGCCCCCAAGCTTCTCAGAAAATGACCACAAAATAAGCAATAGTGAATACTGCACAATTACAAAGAAAAAGCATTGCCCAAAGGAAAGATTTGGAAAGATATTTCTTTCTTTGACCAAGACCATTATAGGGTTGAATATCTATAGATATAGACTAGAGCATTGCATACTTTCAGGGTTTTTTTTGATGTGTTGATTTGCTTTCTCACTTTTTTTCTTCCTCTTTTTCTGTTTTTCTATAAAAATATTTTTAGTTTTTCATAATTTCTCTTGTTATTGTAATTTTTTGGCCCTCCAAATAAATTTTATTCTCATTTTATCTAATTTTATAAAGATGCCCTTGATTCTTTGAGTGGTATTATACAAAGTCTATATAACAGCTCCTGTAGCATTGACTTAGTGTGACCCAACAATGAACAAAGAATATTTGTCCAGTTTGTCTTCCTCTATTTTTATAAAGATCCTTTTATATCAATGTATCTTGACTGTGTCTTGGTAGAATACATCCCAGAGATTTTTTGCATCTTTTAGTTATTTTGAATGGAATTTATCTTTCTATCCTTTCCATCTGGATTTTGTTGGCACTGTATAGAAAAGTTGATGGCTTTGTGGATTTATTTTGTATCTTGATATTTTACTAAAGCAATTAGTCATCTCTATTACTTTCTTTCCTAATTTTCTTGGTGAGAGGAGTTCTAAGTAAACCAACATGCAATATGAAAGTAGGAATTATTTTGTTTCTTCTATATAAATGGCTTATGTGTTTTATTTGATTCTCTTGCCTTATTGCTATAATTATGTTAAAGTAAATAGTAAAGAGTGAGTTCGTCCTGGATTTACCTCTGTTTGCCATGGGAAAGCTTCCAGTGTGTCTTCCCCAGAAGAAATGCTGCATTTTGGTTTTAATATATACTTTTTTTTGTTCAGAATATGGAAGATATGTCTCACTTTCCTCATTTGTAAGATGGAGATGATGATACCAATATCTCCCTTTCTCCTGAGAGGTAGTATTAGGAATTAGTCAAAATAGTAGATAATGTGATATTTTTCATCTTTACAGATTGCATTTTCCACTTTGCAAAAAGCTTTCACATCTAAATCACAGATCACAGAGAAATGGGAAGACAAGATGAGCTAAAATCACACTCTCTCAGCTAAGTGAAAAATTGCTCACGGACACAATGACTCCAAAGTTTCGTTTTGGCAGATCCTGAAGTGGGTTCTTGCCAAACACTTTTATTTTATTATTTACTGGAAGAATGACAGTAAAACCCCAAACAAACAGTTTTTATTTAGCTTATTTTAAGGAGACTTTTGGAAAATGGCTCAGTGTGGTGATTCTATCATTGCACCTAAATCCTAGAGGATTTGAGAAAAGAAAATAGAAGGATTCACCTCACCTCATCCCCTTTCTTGTGACTGTATTATGAAGAGAAAGGAATATGCACTTATTTAGTACCTACTATGTACCAGACACTGTATTAAGAAGAGAAAGGAATATGCACTTATTTAACACCTACTATGGGCTCAGGGCTTTATAGATATCTCATTTGATCTTCACAAATTACCCTGGAAGGATAGGTGCTATCATGATCCCCCTTTGGCAGTTGAGGAAACTGAGTCAGATGGAGGTTAAGTAACTTGCCCAAAGCTAGTAGGTATCTGAGGCAGAATTTCAACTTGTCAGATCTTCCTCACTCTCTCTACTCTGTCCAGAGGTGGGCACCTTAACTCACCTCTATCTACCTTGTCACCTTCAGTTGTACTTGTGGTACTCTAAAGACCCCAGATCTTTCGCAGACTGCTACCTATGTCTCCCCTATCCTGTACTTGGGAAATCTATTTTGTTTTGTTTTGTTTTCCCAGCACCCGTATAAAAATTGCCATGTATAATAAATGTTTAAGAAACATTTGTTGAACTGGAATATTTAATCTATTCCAAGTATGAGGAAAGCCTTCCAAGAAGTTATGGAGGCAAGAGAAGGCATAATGAACCCAGGATGTGGCAAGGGATCCAGTTTGACTAGATCACAAAGTTACTAAAAGAGAATAATATAAAATAAGGCCAAAAAACAGGTAGGGTTGAGATAGCAGAGGACCTTTAAAGGTCAGTTTAAGGAGTTTGTATCTTATTCAATAGATACTGGAGATGGGGGCAGCTAGATGACTGAGTGGATGGAGAGCAAGGCCTGGACTCAAGAGGTCCTAGGTTCAAATCTGACCTTACTTCCCTCCCTCTTTCTGTCTTTCCTTCTTTCTTATCTTCCTTCCTTCCTTCCTTCCCTCTTTCCTAGCTTTTTTCTTCCTTCTTTCCCACCTTCCCTCCCTCCCTCCTTCTTTCCTTCCTTCCTTCCTTCCCTCCCTCCATCTGTCCTTCCTTCCTTCCTTCCTTCCTTCCTTCCTTCCTTCCTTCCTTCCTTCCTTCCTTCCTTTCTTCCTTCCTTTCTTCCTTCCTTCCTTCC
>NC_058131.1:708113573-708121637 GCF_016433145.1 Gracilinanus agilis
TTCCTTCCTTCCTTCCTTCCTTCCTTCCTTCCTTCCTTTCTTCCTTCCTTTCTTCCTTCCTTCCTTCCTTTCTTCCTTCCTTCCTTCCTTCCTTCCTTCCTTCCTTCCTTCCTTCCTTTTTTCCTTCCTTCCTTCACATTGCCTCATCAGTGATGGTGATTACCTGTATCCTAGTGGATGGGGCACGGGGTCCTTGAGGGACTTGGAGAGGGAGGAATAGATGCTTATACAGTCTGGTTAGGAAAGGAAATATGAAGAAAGAAATGAGAGAAAGCAATTCACCAACCCGTTTCCCCTAGTGCCTCTGCCAACAGGCCCCTTCTTGGATGCCAGGTAGAGCCCAGAAGACCTGAGCAGGGTTTGTTAACAGTCCTCAGTCTGAATTTGACATCTCTCTCCCGCTGCTGTCCCAAGGCTCTCTGGAGCCAAGCCAAGTCCTTCCTGGCTCTGCAGAGGCAAACAAAGGCTTGCCAGAGAAGAATGTGAGAGAACAGAGAAGTCACAAGTCAGAGGGCTGTCCTCCAGTGTTTGCATGAACATGCCCATGGGTGAGAGCCTACAGTGCCCAGGCATCGCTTAGGGCAAGGACAGGAGCAGATGGTTTTTGCTTTAAATGGCATGTGTGATGGTGGTGGCTACAGGACTGGACTTGGAGTCAGGAGACCTTGGGTTCAAATCTCATTTCTCATACTGACTAGCTGGACGGTCCTGGACAAGTCACAAGTTCAATGGAAACTCAGTTTCCCTGCTTCCCTCAGGATTATGGTCATGATCACATGAAAAAACTGTTATAGAAAGCACTTTGTAAACATTGAAGGAAGATGAACAATCCAGCTGTTATTATTATTGCTGTCATAATTATTTAGGTGACCCAAAGTTTTGCTTGTAAACAATTGTCAGCATCCATGGACAATATCAATCCATCAAAGCCATCAACATTTAATAAGCCCTTACTATGTGCCAGGCAGGGGCACTAGATGGCAGAGTCGATAGAGCATCCACTCTGGCATCAGGAAGACATGAGTTTAAGTCTGATCTCAATACTTACTAGTTGTGTGACCCTGGGCAAGTCAATTAGCCCTGTTTGCCTCAGTTTCCTCTTCTGTAAAATGAGCTGAAGAAGGAAATGGCAAACTACTCCAGGATCTTTGCCAAGAAAACTCCGAAAAGGAGTTAAGAAGAGGCAGGCATGACTAAAATGACTGAACAGCAACAAAAATGTGCCAGGCACTGTGTGTGCTGAATGCTTTCCAAAGCTGATAGAGCACTGAAACTAGTTAGGAGGACCTGAGTTCAAATGTGACCTCAGAATCCTGGGCAAGGCACTTACCCACTGTTTGCCTCAATTTCCTGGTCTATAAAATGGGGATAGTAAGAGTACTGACCTCTTGGGACTGTTGTGAGAATCAGATGAGATCATACTTTGAAGTTTGACACAAATGTGAGCCATTCACTGTTAGTATTTGAGGATGTTTTCATTGCTGAAGGGTTTCCAGGTCTACATCCCTGGACCTTTTTCTTTTCACTGGGTTATTAGATTAAAAAGCCAACAGAAATATATGTCTGTTTCTCTTTCTCCTTTTTATTAAATCTGTCTTTTCTCCTAATTCCCAGGAGTGCCAATTAACAAAGTATCATTTTCAATCTTGAAAAAACTGAACTGGAGCTGTAAAAATTCATTGTTGTTCACCGATTTCCTGTAGGCAAAGTTAATCAATATTAGCCCATCTCACAAGCAGCTGCCTGTCTGTTTTCCAATGGTTCAAGAGGTAGAAAATGTGAACATGGCAACGCCGTGCTCTTCTCTGCAGGTGTGGAGCTGACAACTGGATATTTAATGTTTCGATACTATGATATCCTGGAAAGAAAATGAATGAGTCTTGGCCTTTGACTGGGTTGGAGATTTTTATCTTCTTAGCATGTTCTCAATAAAAAAAAAACTACCTTAGAGTGACTGATGTTTATTTCTCCAACTATAAGTCTGGCAAAGAGCTTTCCATAGCTCATCTCAATCAAATCTTGCAACTACTCTATGAGAGAAGAATTGCAAACTGATCGTCATTTTACAGATAGAGAAACTGAGGCTTAGAAATGTTGAAGTGGTCCTCTCACAGTCATACATGAGGTATAATTCAAACCTGATTCTAGGTCTTATTTTTGATCTCTTGCTCAATATTATCTCCCAAGGAAGAGTTAACAGTGGAAAGTAGACTGCCTCCTCATTTCTTATGGCACAATTGTACTCCATGCATTTTTACATGGTTATTTTTGTGAGGCACTTTCATATTAGACTTGCAGTCAGATATTATGGGTTCAAATCCTAGCTCTTCTGTTAAGCTCCTGTGTGACCTTGGGCAAGTCACACCTCTCTGTGCCTATTTCCTCCTTTGTAAAATAAGGGTTGGCCGGAACATTGCACACTCCTTCAATCCTGATAATATTCATTTCCCTTCATTTGCCTAAGACTAAGAAAGAAGAACCAAAAAAGGGGACAAAGGCAGGCAGCCCCAACTCAAGCACCTCTACAAAATGGGCAAGGCTACCAGGCCATCACCCCATTTTGCCATACTCAGTTTCCCATTTTCCATTCTTCTGACACACATCAAGTCCCTTGCAGCCAGGCTCCATATTTATTCTCAACTATTCTATCCACCATGATGCCTTTTGAGGGCCTCATTCTAATGGAACATGTGTCAATCAGTCAAAAAAGATGGTAACTATGGGATGGGATGGCAGGCTACGGTTCCAACACCGTGACATTCACCTGATAAGAGAAGAAGGTAAAGAAGAAGAAGAAAGGGTGAGAATAGGAGGAGATCTCTGAGATCACATCGTCAACTCCTGTATGTTTCTGTAACCTGGAAATATGGGTCAATAGATAACATCCAAGGCTTTCCTTAAGAGGAAATAATGAAATTAGCTTAAAATTAAATAGCAAGAAAGAGGCTCAGCAAAAATGCAGAAAATGCCTGCCTTTCACTTCATTCACATCCTTCTCTTAAGCATGAGGCTGAAGTAAAATAGTTGTATTTGTCTATCCTGAGAAAATCTGGCTAAAATTCTCCTGCCTTATATCACTGGTAAACAGTAGTGAAATTATAGCCAGACAATAATACCGAGTAAAGAGGAGGAATGAGATTAAGAAGAATTAAGGCATACTATTAATAGCCAATCTGTTAATTAGACTAGACCATTAAGTCCTGGGAGCATCTGCATGGAGGTAATAAGCTTGTCCAAATCTTGGAAAGCACCAAGTTACTTAAATCCTGCATTTCACACTGGCACCATAAGAATGACTGAGAAATTGTATCCCCCTTCAGACAATGGCAAGATCATAAATTTTGAGTTAGAGGGGACCTCAGAAGCCATCTAGTCAAACCTCTCATGTAAAAATGGAGAAACACCCAAGCTATGGATAGCCATATGGAAAAAGAATGCCCTAATTAGAGAAATGCAAATGAAAACAGTTCCAAGATTCTACCTCACACCCATCAGAGTGGCCAAGATTACATAAAAGGAAAATTATTAGTGTTGGAAGGACTGTGGGAAAACTGGTACACTGATCTACCATTAGTGGACCTGTGAAATGGAACAACTATTCTGGAAAGCAATCTGCAATTGTACACAAAATGTTCCTAAACAGGCCATGCTTTTGGACCTAGGAATAGCATTGCTAGGGCTACACTCAAAAGAGATCAGAGAAAGGGGAAGAGTTGTTTCATATAAAAAAATATTATCATCGGCTCTTTTGATGGTGGTGAGAACTAGAAATTAAGAAGATGTCTATCCGTGGAGGAAAGGCTGAGTATATACAGTGATTTATAGATGGAGCATTTAAATGGGGAGGAACTTCATAAGAATAACCATACCAAAAATACACAGAGTACAAAAATACATATTATTGTGCTATAAGAAATGAGGAAACGAATGATTCCAAAAAGACACTGAAAGATTTATATAAACGGATGCAGAGTGAAGTGAGCAGAACCACAAGAACAATTTACACCATGACATCAATTTCCTAAAAATGAAGAATTCTGTGGACTTTGGGGAGAAGAAATCAGCAGAACCCAGAAAACAATGTATACAATAAATAAATAAAATACCATAAAAACAAACAACTTTGAAAGCTGAAGGACTTCATATATAATCAATATGATGATCATTCATGACTACAGAGAATCAATGATACACCTTGTTATCTGTGATAGAGAGATAATGGAGTTAGGCTGGGATGAAAAAGATAAAATTTTATATACAGCCCTTTTGTTTGACTAAGTTATTTATTATAATAAATTTCTTTTTCTTTTTTTTTTTCCCAGTGGAGTGAGTTGTGGCAGGGAGAGAAAATAGATTTCCATTCATTAAGAAATGAAAGAAATGAGAGTATTATGAAAAAAGCATGTCCATTCAAATAAAGTGTTGTTAGTTTTATTTAAGTCTTTTACTTTGTTACAAGACCTTTCTTAAGAAATGAGAGTAATGTAAAAACAAAACAAATCAATAAAACTTCTTTTAAAAGATGGAGAAACTTGGACCCAGCGTCACAAAAGATTTAAACTAGCTTATTACCTCCATGTAGATGCTCCCCAGGGCTTAATGGTCTAGTCTAGAGCCAGGATTCACATGCAGATCCTCCAACTCCTAATACAACAATTGTATGCCTGAAAACAAGAAAAATCTTTAGTAGAGATTGCTAAAAGAGCACATTCAAATTATAACATACAAAAAAGGAATTGTTTCAAGAACATTTATGTTGATGGGACTTTTTTTTGGCCAATGGCCTCCTTATGTGAGCTCTTTGCCAAGTCAGGAAATGGTGTCATGTCCAATATTCTAAACCATACAGTTTAAAATATGAATTGGGAATGGGCAGTCAGCCCGAGAAGACACCAGCTCCAAAATCTCTTCCGAAGCAGTGATTTTGCAATGATAATGGTCTTTTCTTGGGGGAAAAAAATGTGATGGCAGAAAATACATCTAGACAAAAGGAAAGGCTTGTTGAAAAAAAAAATCTGCCTTTCAGCCTCACACAGAGGCTTCAGAAAAGCACTTCTCCCTGACAAGGTATCTTGCACAAGCAGAATTTTGAGCAGATAGTTTCAAGATAAACTCTCCCCCATCCCAATTCCCCTCTCCTTCATCCTCTTGAAAAATTTTGTAAGAAGAGAAAGAGAGGAAATAATGCTTCTCAAACTGAAGAGAACCTCCATGAATATGAGAGGCAATGTGGTACAATGGGAAAATTGATGGTCAAGGAGTGATGGTTCGGATAACTGACATGCAGTTTGTGTAATGGAGAAGACATGGCACGGAAAGTCTGAAGGACTCAGGTTCAATTTCTGCCTCAATTTCTTAGTCATTGTATGAGTGACCACGTGAGAAATCACTTAATCCCTCCAGATTTCAATTTCCTTGTCTGCAAAATGAAGGAGACTGGCTGGATAATGTCTAAAGTTCCTTCCAGCACATCTGGAAGGAACATCCAACACATCCAGCAAATCTATGCTCCCAGTTGTTTTGCTTCTTACCTATGTAATCTTGATTTCTTGCCTTCCTTGGGCTTCATTTTCTCCATACACATAATGAGGAGGCAGTTGGATTAGATGACCTCAAAGGTCTCTCCCAATTCTAAATCTATAGTCCTAAGCCAAATACGGGAATCATGGTGCTCCTAAGAGAATCCATTATACAAAGCTGAGTCGACATTAATGTTCATGAGAGCATTTGCCCAATATCATAGTCACTCTCTAGCTCTTCTACATTGAGCTAAAAATAATTGGAAATGTTTGTAGAGGTGTACAGGCAGGATAAAACAATGGTCATCACTCTTCATCTCTAAGAGGAAGAGGTTGGACTAAGTGACTCCCAGGGTCCCTTCCAACTCTAAATCCGTGTGGCACCAAATGGAGGTTCACTGAAAGAATCAATAGCATTTCAAACAGTATCCATTCAAGATTTCTGGGGAAATATACATGGCATGAACCAGGGTGTTATTATAGTTTGGTTGGGAAGGGCTTTATTTGGTTTGGTTTTTTTTGCTTAAATAAATACAATATTTACATATTAGATGAGAGTCGTGAGAATTGGAGGCGGGAATGTAGACTCTAAGCAATCACCCTAATGCAAATATTAAAAATATGGAAAAAGGTCTTGATCAATGACATATGTAAAACCCAGTGGAATTACTCATTGGCTGGAGGGTGGTGGTAGGAGGAGGGGAGGGAAAGAACATGAATCATGTAACCATGGAAAAATATTCTAAATCAATTAATTAAATAAAATTGTGCTATTAAAAAATGAATTGAATGAAGGGATAAGCAACATTCCAAAATCAAACATGAGTCCTTGAGGCACTCCAGGAAAATGAAACCTTATGATGCGATGAGACAAAGAACCAGGGGTTCAACAATGAGTTCTGCTATTTACTATCTTGAAAACCTTGGGTTGTTGTTGCTTAAACTCTCCCAATCTCCTTCCTCATATTTAAAATTAAAGAGGTTGGAAGAAATTACTTTAGGGTCATAGGATCATGTGGAAGGGACCTTAGAGACCTCAGTCCAAACCTTTCATTGTCCAGATGAGGCGGAGAGAGGTCAAATCACTTGCCTGAGGTCATTCAGCTAATAAGTGTGTCTTTGGCAAGATCCCAAAACCAACTTTCAATTTACTCTTCCATGTACCTTATCTCGGATGATACAAGCCAAAGCTGTATCTATCATCATTGTATTTCCCATGGCTGGTCCAGTTAGAGTTCTTCAACTCTAAACTGATGGTCATTTAATCTTTCTGTCAATTTAACTCTATTTAACTCTATTACTGTTTTGAGGGAGATAGGATAGAACTCTGGGCTTGATGTCAGGAAGGTCTACATTCAAATCCAACCTCAAACACTTCCTAGCTGTGTGACCCTTATTTAGAGTAAATAAAATTTTCCAGATCTTCACTCCATACACTGGGTAAATCACGTAACCCTGACTGCCTCAGTTTTCTCATCTGTGAAATGTGCTAGAGAAGTAAATGGCAAACCACTCCAGGATCTTTGCCAAGAAAACCCCCAAAGGAGTCACGAAGAGTTAGACATGACTGAAAAACAACTAAACAACAACAAAAAACTTCGTTAGGAAACTCTGTGTCCTGAGAATCTGCTTATACCAACAAAGTATAGATTTCCATTAGATCCATTTAATTGGATCCATTATCAATGAATGATTATCAAGGTATAGCATTTAAAAAAAAAACCTTACCTTCTATCTTAGAATCAACCCTATGTATTGGTTCCAAGGCAGAAGAGCAGTAAGGGCTGGGCAATGGGATTGAGTGACTTGCTCAGGGTCACACAGCTAGGAAGTATCTGGAGCTAGATTTGAACCCAGGACCTCCTGTCCCTAGGCCTGACTCTCAATCTACTGAACCACCTAACTGCCCCCAAGGTATCATATTAGATTGGTCAGTGGCCAGTTTAAGGTGACACCATGTTGAGAGTTTTTAGAATTCTAACTCTCACACTGCCACATCCCACCCAAGTGAGGATCCTCATGTATCAATGACTGGACTATGATATAGTTGGGGACTGGCAATCCAGTTACCAACTGAAAAGCCAGAATGGGCAGAATTGATTTAGGCCTTCCAAGTTATCCCAGTGCTTTACATACATGATTCTATTGAGCCTAAAGACCACCCTGGGAAATAGGCATCCTCAGGCATTATTACCATTTCTATTGTAAAGATAAGGAAATAGGCATAAAGAGAGATTTAAGTGATTTGCTCACCACAGAATCTCAGGGCTAGTAAATGTGACAGGCATGCTTTGAGCCCTGAACTTCCAGACTCCAAACAACATGGTCTCTCCACTATAACACATGGCCCCAGGTGCCAAGCAATTGGTACAGTGCAGAAATCCTAGGAGCCCACATGAGCAAGAAAATTGCTGGAACTGGGATTCGGCCTGGAAGGAGCAGTGCTAGATTTTAATTAACAAGCTAATCAAGTGTCCACCATATGATAATTGCTGCTTAGTGCTAGGGGTAAAAAGCGAAGAGGAGAGGAGAGGAGGGGAGGGGA
>NC_058131.1:708124476-708140214 GCF_016433145.1 Gracilinanus agilis
CTCTCTCTCTCTCTCTCTCTCTCTCTCTCTCTCTCTCTCTCTCTCTCTCTCTCTCTCCTCTCTCTCTCTCTCTCTCCCTTTCTCTCTCTCTCTCTCTCTCTCTCTCTCCCTTTCTCTCTCCCTTTCTCTCTCCCTTTCTCTCTCTCTCTCTCTCTCTCTCTCTCTCTCTCTCTCTCTCTCTCTCTCTCTCACACACACACACACACATACACAGAGGAACAATGACTTATTTTTCATCTTTGTATCTCCAGGACCCATAAATGTCATTTTAATGAAAAATTCTATGATCACCAAATTTCCCTGCCTTCCCAGTAGAATGCAAACTCCTTGAGGACAAGGCCTGTTTTCACTGTTGTTTTTGTGGCCCTAGTGCTGGGTACATAAAAGACTCACCGAGTCAAATGGCTGATTTAGGATTTACTTTGTATAAGACCATTTTACAGATATGCTTGTGAGATGAGGAGAAATTGTGGAGTGGAACTCCATGGGTTTAACTCACGAGAGGCCAAAGACAAGAGTCCCACAATTTGGAAATGCATGAGTAGCTAGTGATCATTGGAGAGAGTACCCACACTGACAAAAATCACATCGACAAAACCATAGATTCATTGAAGTTAGGCATGAGAAGATCTAACAAAATCATCAAATCTTGCATTTGGAAGGGACCTAAGTGGCCATCTGGTACAACCAAGACATGAAAAAAGAATCCATTTAAAAGTAATCATTCAGATACCTCCAATCACAGGAAACTCATTACCTTCTGAGTCAGCTTATTCTACTTTGGGACAGTTGTCATTGTTAGGAAGTCTTTCTTGGTATAACATCCAAATGGGCACCTTTGTTAAGTTCTATCCATTCTGTCCATAGCTCTGCTTTGTGAGGTACAACAAAACAAGCCTAGTTACTCTTTCATATGGCACACTGCCTTTTTTTTAAGAATTTAAGTTTATTTACTTATTTAATTAATTTAGAATATTTTTCCATGGTTACATGAATCATGTTCTTTCCCTTCCCTCCTCCCACCCCATCCCGTAGCCAATGAGCAGTTCCACTGGATTTTACATGCCGCTCTCCTTCTTAAAGGAACAATTCTTTGCCCTCTGAATCTTTTCTTCTCATCACAAAGATCTCTATTTCCCTAAACTAGCCATCACATGGCACATACTCAAGGCCTTTGATCATTCTAGCCATCTTTCCCTGGAGAGTCTCTGAATTATCAAAGGATTTCCCAGAATATAAGTAGCTCAGTAAGCATCGAGAAATGGAAATGGTGATAATGGTGCTTTCATCATCTTCACAAGAATCTTGGGAGTGGTAGCCCCCTCCAAACCACCATTCTTGCTTCCAGCTCAGCCCTCACAGCCATTAGGGAAGTAATTCTTCTAGAGAAGGGCCCGTCTGTCCCCATGAATGGCCAATCAACTGGCACCTCCAAAACAGGGAAGCTAGCCTAGAAGAAGCAGCAAGACATCCTGAGGGAGTGGCAGGAGTTGGCATGTGCCAAGCAAGTCAAACCACCCTGCCTCAGACCCTGGTGGAGATAGCCTGGGTCCCTGGCCTTAGTACAATGCCCAGAACATAGTAGCTACTTCACAAATGTTTGTTGGTTGACTAAATAGACCCAAGAACCTTGGGAACAGCCACTGGAACAGCATTGAGCTTCTAACCCAGGGTCCTCAGCCCTCATCCTAGGAAGCATCTGCAGTAGAGATGCAGCCTGGCAACTGCTCCTGTAGGTACTACAGCCACACCTCCTGAAGACCCAGAAAGAAAATTCTTGTCACCAAAGTCTTTGTCACTGTCAAATGGTTCAACAGCAGAAACTGATATAACTTTTTCAGTGGAAATGACATTAAAGAAAAGGCATCCCCATTTGCTTTGATGCTATGCCCCAAGAACCATGGGACTTTTCCATCTGACTTGCAGCTGAAATCTCCTTCCATATGTGACGTCTCCCTTACTGGAATGTGAACTCCTTAAGAGCTGGGACCATTTCTATTTTTATCCTGATATTTCACATAGTGCATTGCACATAGTAAGTGTTTAATAAATGCTTTATTCATTCATTCATTTATTATAATGATGATGATGTTGGGAGTAATTCAGTGTAAAACTTTCAAGCTTTCTAAACCCTTTATATATATTATGTTATTGGAGCCTCATCATAGCCTCATGAGGGAGGAACTCCAGGCAGCAGTATCTCCCGTATGTAGTGAGTGTTGCAAGCCAGGACACTTAGGACAGCTAAGAAAATCTGAGCAGGGATCCCATGTCTTCAGATTTAGTCTCAGAGCCTTCCAGCCCATCCTACACAATTGAGGCAACTCTCACACCCCTGGAGACTATTTCACAGTGGTGGGTGTCTTTGGAACAGATGGTGATGTTGAGGAGGCATTGGAGGAGGGATTCTCTAGAAAGACGGAGAGGATGCTCCAGTATGGCTGTGGGAATAGGAAGTCAAGATTGATATGAGGAGGCAATCTCAATACCACCATCTCAGGTGGACAGTCCAGCCCTAGCTCTGCTGCTTATCAACCTGAATGATCTTATTACCTTAATGTCTTTGATCTAAAGTATCTAAGTATCAGCTATTAAATAATTGAAAGAACGAGATGAGAGTTATATAGTCTTGTGTAACTATAATTTAAAAAAAATAACCATGTTTTAAAATGAACTTTATTTTTTATCTTCTTCTATCTCTCCAACTGAAAAAGAAGCAAATTCTTATAAAAATATGCATAACCAAGTAAGACAAATTTTTGCCTTGTCCCTCTCCATGCTGCATATTTGGACCATCACCCTTCTGTCAGGGCAATATTTATCATCAGTAGCAGCCTTTTGGAATTATGATTGGTCATTTTTCAGGCTGACTAGAGATTTTGTCTTTCCAATTTTTTGTCACTTTCACAAATGCTAGTATAATTCTCCTGCCTCTGCTCAGTTCACTCTGCATCAGTTCACAGAAGTCATCCCGCTTTTCTCTGCATCTGTTTTGTCATTTCTTATGGCACAGAATTTTTTGGTTACATTCATATACTAAGGTTTGGCTCAGCTCTTCTTCATTTTATGAATTTATGGGCATTCCCTTAGTTTCCTGTTCTTTGGGCATAAGGATCCTTTCCCTTATTCTTTGATCTTTGGGGCATATTAACATAATGGTATATATCCAGTAGTAAAAGAATATGCACAATTAAGGAGCCTTTTAGACATAGTTCTAAATTGCTTTTGAGAATGGCTGTAATGGTCTATAGCTCCCAACTCAAGCTTATAGGGCAAGGACTTTCTTTCCATCCCCCCAAAAAAACTGCTAAGATAACTGGAAAGAAATTAGGTTTAGACCAACATCTCCCGCCATATACCAATATTAGTTCCAAATGGATGCATGACTTAGCTATCAAAGGTTGTATCATAAAGAAATGAAGAGTGAAGAAGAAATTGTTTTTTTTAAATCTTTTACTAAGGAACAGTCCATAACCAAGCAAGGAAGAGAAAGGACCACAGAAGATAAATTCGCAGTTTTGAATACATAAAATTATAAAGTTTTCACCTACATAAAATCAGAGTTCTTAAGACAGAAATAGTTAATCGAGAATAAATCTTCATAGCAAATTTCTGTAGAAAAGTCTTATTTCCAAGATATATAAAGAATTGATTCAAATTTATAAGACTAAGGATTATTCCCAATTAAGAGGGAAAGATTCAATTAGGGAGCAGAGGGAATTTTTTAAACAAAATTAAATTGTTTAATGAGAAATGAAAAGCCATAAGAAAATGGTATCTGGAAAGTACAGAAAAAGAAGGAAAAGCCTTATTTATGCATTCGGTCTGCTATATCTCTTCCCATTGTATTTCTGTCCTACTTCAATTCCAATACTCTACATTTAGTAACTTACAAAATATTGCCAGGTATTCTGAGTTCAAAAATGTTTTTGAGTTCATCTAGTCTATTAGTTGCAGAGTAACCAAAGCTAATAAACATTACTTTGTGGACTGATATTGTCTCCTTTAAAAAGATCGAATAACATCTCTTCTAGACATCAGACATAGAATTCTCTTCTGTATAGTGAGGGGTCATCCTGCCCAAGGCTGGGTGTTATGAACAGATATATTGATTCTTGGAAGGATTCTGCCTTTGATCGAAAAGGAATTTTTAAAAGCACAAATACCACCTTACTAAGGGGGAACAGAAACATAAAGGACTTCAGAAAACATAAAGTCTATAAGTGGGCATTTCAAAAAGTTGGCAAGGCTCTTTTTTTAATCTCATTAAATAAAATTACTCAAAAATCTACAAGGCAAACAGAATAGAACAAAGATTGCTCTGGGGTACCTTAGGGCAGAACCTTCATGACTGGAAGAATGAAACATCTGGCATGGGCTGGAATAGAGGAGCAAAGTCTTAGAATGGATGATGGCTGCCTCTATAGGAGAAGTCCTGGTAAGCATGTTAAGTTATCTATACCAATACAAAATAGTGCTGCAGAGCACAAATAATTCTTAAAGAGCAAATTAAAGTGACAGGGATATTCCATATCACACCCATTGTATCCCTGAAGTCAACATAAAAAGGGAAATGGCAAAATGTTGGAAGAGCCATAGAAAGACTGATATATTAGGGCACTCTAGGTGTAGTTCTACAATTCTATCATTTTTAGTATAATAGAAGGAGCCGAAAGTCAAAAGACCTGAATTCAAATCCTGTGTCTGCCATTTACTGCCAATGGGACTTTAATTGTGTCAATTAACTTCTCCTTACCTCAGTTTCTTCTTCTGAAAATGAGGGGGTTTGGACTAGATGGCTCTAAGGTCCAATTCTCAGTCTATAGCCTTACAACCTTCCAAGTAAACATGGTAGTTAGGTGGTGCAATGATTAGAACAGAGAGTCTGGAAACAGAAGATCTGAGTTCAAATCTGGCCTCAACTACTTACTCCCTGTGTAACACTAGGCAAGTCATTTAATCTCTGCCTCTGTTTTCTCATCTCCAAAATGAAGGGGAGAATGCTAATAATAGCACCCATCTCCTAGAGTTCTTTTGAGGGTCAGATGACATAATATTTGTTAAGTGCTTAGCACAATGTCTTGAATAGAGCAATTAATCTCTATATAAATTTTATCTCTTATTATTTATTTTAGCTAAGATTAGTGTCTAAGGATGGGGAACTGAGTCAAAATGGTTAGACAGAAATCATAGCTGACCTCCAAACTCTCAAGATCCTCCCTTAAAACTATTCTAGGGAGAGGGGAGGAAAGCTTCAGGGTTTTTTTTTAAAGTGAAATACATTTAAAAGATAAGTATAAACTCCTTGAAGGTAAGAACATTTTCACTTTTTTATCTTTGTATCCCCAGGAACTAGCACATTTTTAGTGCTAGGAACAAGGGAGAGCTGGGTTTGAATCTCAGATCTGACACTTACATTCATTCCACCTAAAGCAAGTTTCTTAACTTCTGTGTGCCTCAGCTTGAAAAAGTCATCCTAAAATGGCAATGGATGTTTCTTGTACTTCTTGTGTCCCAGCATCATTGTGAGAAGCATTTCTGAAGCCTTAAAGCACTCAATAAGTGTGAGTTTGGGGAGAAACTTGGACTTGAAAAATCCTTGGTCTCTACAATGTCAAGCAATAAAGAAAACCTATCAGATAGAAGCAATCCTCGTGGGAACTTGAGGCTTAGGTCATGCTTGAATAGATACCATTCCCAAACTGACACCATGAATCCAGGAGTAGCTTAGCTAGGGGAGTACCACACTGATGGTTAATTCTTTCTTTTTTTCTCTAAACTTACCATGATATAAATCCTCCAAGTCAGCATCAGCAGTCGGTCAATTTAAAAAAAATTTAAACCCTTATCTTCCATCTTAGAATCATCTTAGAATCGATACTGATTGGAAAAAGAGCAATAAGGGCTAGACAAAAGTGGTTAAAGCCACATAGCTAGGAAGTGTCTGAGGTCACATTTGAACCCAGGACTTTCCATTTCCAAGCCTGACTCTCTTTACACGGAGACACCTAGCTGTTCCTAGTCAATAAATTTTTATTCAGGATCCAATTAGTGCAAAGCTCTGTGCTAAGCCCTACAACCACTTTAGCCTCAGTTCCACTCCAAGAAGGGCTCCCTCCATTTAGAAAATCTTTACCTAATTAAAAAGTCACACTGGAAACAGTGCTGTACTGAAGAATTTGAGAGGGGAATATCTGACGCCCCAAATTCCTTGCTTCCCATCAGAAATGTCAAAATGCTATTCCTTCTATATTTGGACAATGACTTTCAACAAGTGAACCTCAGTTTCCTCATAAGTAAAATAAACAGGTTGAGTCTGATGGCCCTAAGCTCACTTCCAGCTATACATTCTATGGTTTTAAATAGATTTCTTCTTTTCTTCAATAGATTTTATATAAATATATCATTAGAGGCAATGGCACAAAGCAGTTAGAGTTTTGGACTTGGATCCAGCAAGATCTGGGTTCAATCCCACCTCTGACACTCACTACTGTGTGACTTGGGATTAAGTCCTACCAACCCTGGGCCTCGGTTTCCTCATTTGTAAAAAAGAAGGGGATAATTATGCTCGATGACCTCTAAACCCTTCTATCCCAGAACCCATGTTCCATGCATCCTCTGGTCTAGAAGGCTCTCTTTCAAAACGACTGGCTCCCTTTCAAGTGAAGTTTTTTAACCTTCTCTATGCTGCGGATGTCTTTATCATTCCAGTCTCCTGAAAAATCCTTCTTGGAATCATGTTTTTAAATATGAAAAATAAAATATGTAGGATAACTAAAGAAAGTAATTGTGCTGAATTATAGTTATCAAAATATAAAAAAATAAAAGCGATAGTGCATGGATCCCAGATTAAGAAAATCTGATTAAAACAAAACCTTTCTTTCCTGATCTCCCTTGCTATTAATGCTAAATCTCTCTTCAAATTGCATTCTCTTCCTTTGCATAGAAGGTTAGTTATCTCTGTAAATGTTATATCTCCAGTTAGAAAGTAAGTTCCTTGAGGGCAGGGGTTTTATTTTTGCATCTCTAGTACAATGCTTTACACATAGCAGGCATTTGAGAAATGGTTGTTGAATCAAATAAAAATGTAGCAACAAATCGGAAAGCTCTGGGTCTGAGCCCTGCCTCAGACCCTTCCTAGCTGTATGACTGGGCTAAGTCACCTAACTTCTCTCACAGCCCTCTCACAGTTTATCACTTTACAATCCTGGTACCCGCCTGTTGTGGCTTCTCTGTTGATCATAGCTTCTCTCCACCTCATTTCTCATATCTGGGAAATGGGGATAATAATGAAAATAATAATAAAATCTCAGGATCAAGAGGATCAAATGAAATAATATCCATAACGTGCTTTGCAAACCTTAAAGCTAAATGGAAACGTTAGCTATTTTTGGCAATAACAATGAACGATGAAGCCTAAACATTAGAGGTCTGAATACACAGCTATGATCAACAGAGAAGCCACAACAGGCGGGTACCAGGATTGTAAAGTGATGAACTGTGAGAGGGCTAACAGATGGTACTCTCCCTGCCTGGAAGTGCCACCACCTTCAAGTCAGAACTGCCTGCATCTTTCTGGGAGATTTTTTCATTGTGTGATCTTCATAAAAAGAATCAAGAAAAAGATAAATGAAATCATTATGTGTATATTATTGTTAGGAAGTGCTCATCTATTGTTCACTTGCTCTAGGAATCTGTAGTAGGATCAAACTTTCCCTGCTGTTTTGTAGCAACAGGGAGGAAAAGCAGCTCTGTTGTTAGGACTAGGGATGCTCATTGGCTCCTACTGGGTCTAAAATCCCATAAAGAATCAATAAATATCTGATGGTCTTCCAAAGAGCTCTCAAGAACTGGGATACTGCTCATGACTTCATTGCATCCAAGCAGTCACTCCAAAGGAAGAGGGAGGATAGACTATGAATAGGAAATGGAAGGAGTCACTTGAGAGTCTTCAATTGCAAGTGAAAACCTTTTTTTGACAATTATTTTATGACATATTGTGAATTAAATTCTCTCCCTCCCTCTCTTCATGAGTCTCTTGGAACTTAGAGCTTTGGGTTGCTGACAATAGTTTAGTCCTTCACGGTTGATCCTCTTACAATAGTTCTGTTACTGTAGACAGTGTTCTCCTGGTTCTGCTCATTTCACTTTGATATCAGTTCATATGAGTTTTTCCAGTTTTCTCTGAACTCATCCTGTTTATTATTTCTTATAGTATTCCATTACAACCATATACAACATTCCCCAATGGACAGCCCCTTGGCTTCTAATTCTTTGCCACTACAAAAAGTGCTGCTAAAAATGTTTTTCTACAAGTAAGTCCTTTCCCCCTATCCCTGATCTCATCAGATACAGACTCAGTAATGTTATGTTGGGTCAAAGAGTATGCAGAGTTTTTTGTTCTGAGCACATTTTTAAGATGTTTAAATTAGAGATAAGTTGTTAATCTGCCCTGGTAGAGGCAGGAGCCAAGACAGAGAACTCCTCACATCCTGTAAATATGAAAGCCTCATATCAAAGCACTTAATTATCATTTTAATGATAATAACACTTTCTTTCAGTGCTTTAAAATGTATAAAGTTCTTTATGTACGGGGTCTCGGTTGAACCTCAAAACAACCTTATGACATAGATATTACAATAACCATTTTATAAATGAGAAAATTGAGGCTTAGAAAGGTGAAGTGACTGACCCATGTTGATATATCTATCTAGTGTTAGAGGCAAGATTCTGAACTTTTCTACTGGGCTCCTTTGTTGCAAGGAAGCTACTCTCCAGAAAAATGGTAAATATATCTTTCTTCATTCTTTTAACCAACGTCCTTTTCAACAGTACTGAGTACTTGGTATCCTCTTGAGAAGTCATGACTCTGCTCAAAGCTGTTTTGTCTACACAGCCTAGGGGGACTCGGGGTCACCTCCACAACATGATGAGACATCAGAAGAGGACTTTGGAGACAGCCTGTCAGCCTGCCAATAAAGCTTACTTCTAAAATCCCATCTGTCACACAAATACATGGCAGATGAGTACAAACCTTTTGGAGAACAGGATGGCCCTATAGGCCCCAAGTCACAAAATTGCTAGTATGAGAGGAATCTAGGAGTCACTCTGCTAGGACCTTCTCTCAACAACATCATTAAAAGGAAAGTCTCTGACTAAAAATACTAACAGCTGCATTATTGATAATACCTCAGCTCTCCAAATGAAAGGACCTCTATGCCCAACTGCTGGAAAATGGTTCAATAAATTCTGACATATTAATGTAATGGAATATTATGGTGCCATAAAAACAATAACTATGAAACAAATGAGGAAGTAAGCAAAGATGTATATGAGGTGATCTGGAGTGAAATCATCAGACAAGGTACTATATTCATGTGGACAGGAAAGAAGGAAGAAGAGGAATGGAAAGGAATAAAAGAAAAGGAAGGAATAGATCAGTGATTCCCAAAGTGGGTGCCACCGCCCCCTGGTGGGTGCTGCAGTGATCTAGGAGAGTGGTGACAGTCACACTTTTTTTTTGTATTACATTCTATTCAGAGTTCAATAAATAGTTTCATAATTTCCAGGGACATTAAGTAATATTTTTTTTCTGGAAAGGGGGCGGTAGGCCAAAAATGTTTGGGAACCACTGGAATAGATCTTTAGGGTAGATCAAGAAATGGACCCAAGGATCAGCAAGGTGGCACAGGGAATAGAGTTCCAGGTCTAAAGTCAGGAAGTTTCATCTTAACTATGTTCAAATCTGGTCTCAGACACTTACTGTGTGACCCTGGGCAAGTCACTTAACTCTGCCTCAGTTTCCCCATTTATCTACTGAGCTGGAGAAGGAAATGGCAAACCACTCTAGTATTTTTGTCAAGAAAAACCTCAAATGGCTTTATGAAGAGCCAGACACATCTAAAAAATAATTGAATAACAACAGAAGGGGGCCCAAAACAAAAGCATTTTCTTTGCTTGGTTGGTTCTGCTTTGCTTAAGGTCTAAGATTCAAGGTAAGATTCCACCCCTATTTTTTAGATCATTTGTTTATGTCAATAACTATTAAATTCATAACTTTAAAAAAAGTTTTTTGATTTTTTAAAATACTTCCTGTTACTTTGTTGGAACTTCATGAACAAACTAGTTTATTTAGTGAGTAGTAGCTAGTCATACTGGTGGCAAGCAATGTAAAATACCCAACATAAAACAAGGTGGGTGCCCTGGAGTGGTGAGAGAAGAAGCACCACCATATATTGCTTCCTGTTTAATTAGTCCACCTAACTGGGTGCTGAACATCAATGGTATCCCTTGTGAAGGACCACAAGTGTTTTCTGTATCCTTTAAATATTAGTGTCCTGGAACAAAATCCTAGGCAGTCCTCTCTTAAGAATGTCTATTGCTTCAAATCAGTATGAATCCTTGGCATTTTATAAACTTTTAGAAACTGGGAGACTGCCATATCATGTCCTTTTGCTAAAAAAATGTCTCCACTTGATATTTTCAAGAGCTTTTGTCCAACATAGTTATAACTATATTTAACTAGCAAACAGCAGCAACGATGACATTTTAAGAAAGATACTGAAGAAATTCTTTCCCATAGAAGATTTTATAGAAGGCTTTTTCTCCCTCTTTTAGAAAGTATCTAAGTTATTCCAATTGTGGGGAAAGAGTGAGTTCTGATACAAAAGCAAATGGAGGAGATAGCTAAGTGGCTCAGTAGATAATGAGCCAGGACTGGAGAGACAAGAGGTCCTGGGTTCAAATCTGATCTCAGATATTTCCTAGCTGTGCCACCCTAGGCAAGTTACTTAGCTCCCATTGCTTAGCTCTTACCACTTTTCTACCTTGGAACCGATATACAGCATTGATTCTAAGATAGAAAGTAAAGGGGTTTTTGTTGTTGTTTGTTTGTTTGTTTTATTTAAAAAGAACAAATGGAAAATCTAGTTGTTATCAGATGGTGTGCAGTATTGAAATATCAACTCTCAATCACGTGGATCAGTATGCTGCTTAAATTGAACTTTCTCAGAGTGCTGCTGAAGATTAACCAGTAGCAACTATGACAGAGTAAATAAGGTTTTCTGTCCTCAAATGACTACAAAGAAGATGGAGAATCTGGAGACTCTTTCATTCAATTATTTCCCTCCTAACTGCTTATATTCCTTCCTACTTAGGATAGGAGATCTTTGTTATTTGACTTCCTTTTTTTCTTATCATATGTTGTTTATTCACTTATTCATTCATTCATTCATTCATTCATTCATTCATCCATTTACTTATTGGTTTGTTTTTTAGTGTATTTATTTAATTAATTAACTTAGAATATTTCCCATGGTTACATGACTCATATTCTTTCCCTTTCCCCTCCCATAGTCAACAAGCAATTTAACTGGATTTTACAAGTATCATGATCAGGACCTATTTCCATATTATTAATATTTGCAATAGAGTGATCATTCAGAGTCTACATCCCCCACTCATATCCCTATCAAACCATGTGATCAAGGAAATGTTTTTCTTCTGTGTTTCTGCTCCCACAGTTCTTTCTTTGGATGTGGGTAGTGTTTTTTTCTCCTAAGTCCCTCAGAATTGTCCTGGATCATTGTATTGCTGCTAGTAGAGAAGTCAGTTACATTCGATTGTGCCATAATGTATCCATCTCTGTGTACAATGTTCTGGTTCTGCTCCTTTCACTCTGCATCAGTTCCTGGAGGTCGTTCCAGTTCACATGGAATTCCTCCAGTTCATTATTCCTTTTAGCACAATAGTATTCCATCACCAACACATACCACAATTTGTTCAGCCATTCCCCAATCAAAGGGCATCCGCTCATTTTCCATTTTTTTGCCACCAGAAAGAGCACAACTATGAATATTTTTGTACAAGTCTTTTTCCTTATTACCTCTTTGGGGTACAAACCCAGCAGTGGTATGGCTGGATCAAAGGGCAGGCAGTCATTTAAAGCCCTTTGGGCATAATTCCAAATTGTCTTCCAGAATGGTTGGATCAATTCACAACTCCACCAGCAATACATTAGTGTCCCAATTTTGCCACAATCCTTCCAACATTTATTACTTTCTTTTGCTTTGACTTCATTTTTTCCCATCTTGGACAGAAGTTGGATGTCTGCTTTGTATCACTAATTAGGCAACTTGTTTATGACTGTATTTTTGGGACAGCTGGACTAGAAAACTTAAAGGAGGAAGGTCATGTGGTTTCATGGACAGAGATGAATTTGGAATCAGAACAACTGAGTTCCAATCCTGGCTCTGGTACATACAAACTTTGTGACCTTACGCAAGACATTTAACCTCTTTTGTCCATTGTTTCCTCATTTTTGTGATAGGGAGGACATTGCAAGATGTTCTCTAAGGTCCCTTCCAGCACTATAGCTTTAGGGCTACAATACTGGCTTACCCAGTATACTTGGATACATATCTCAGACTTGCCAAACCCTGTTCAAGATTTCTGAAATAATTAACCAATGTAACATGGCTTAATAAACTAAGTAGTAGACTTGAAGCCAGGAGACCTGGGTTTAAGGCCAGTCATTGACCCACATGGGGCATGAATTTGGAGTAGAGAGACATCCAAGACCACTGGGTTCAATAAAATTAGTGTGGTTAAATTATTTAAATATGAGAAAACAGAGGCCTAGAAATCAAATGACTTACCCAAGGCCAGACAATTAATACTACTAACCAAGACTGAAATTCAGGTTATCTGGCTCCATCAGCATCACTCCTTAATTACCCTTGGCAATAAGTGCACTTAATCACTCTGATCCTCCACTTTCTGAGGGACAGGGACTGGATCTATGATTTCAAAGGTCAAGGAACTCATAAGTGAAGGAACTCGCTTTGCCATGGCAAGACAACCAGTATTCCAGGAAACCTTAGAGTTTTTGAAGGTTTAAATGACTTGCCCAGGGTCACAAAGTCAATATTTGTCAGTGGTGGGACTTGACTCCAGGTTTCTGTTTTGAAGGCTAGTTCCTTGCCCACTATACCACACAGCTTCAATTAATGGAACTATAATAACTGTTTCCAGGACACATAACCAAGAAGATGGAGGGCTAGACATTTTCTCTGATTCCAATATCTTAGACTTCTCCAAAATAGGAATTATGCAAAGAGTTAAAGCCATTCTGTAGGAATCAGGCATCCAGAACAAACTAATAGACTAACATGAGAAAAGTTGAAACTCTAGCTCCAAATATACCTATTCAGTACCCCTCCCTCACTACCTACAAGCTCAGGTAGAACTGCATGACCCACAAACTTGCAGCAGAACTCAGCTCACCTCCCTACCCCTAGCTCCCCATTATAGCACAAGGCAAAAGCTGTTCCTAGCCAGAATGAGAGCCTGGAATCACTCTCTGCTGAAATGTAGCTCAACCACAGAATGAAGCATCAGAAGGGCCTGGGACAAGAAACTGATCTGGGGTAGTTGGTGCTCTTTTAAATATGAAGGGAAAGAGCCGAGCATCTAGCTTGGAGCAATTCTATTGCCCCAGAAGTCATTTGGGGTGGATGCTAAGGAGAATGAAATATGAACTGCCCAGCATGATGAGAAACTGAGACAGCTTTAAAGTTAAGCCCCAGAGAAACTACCATCAGAAGGGAGGAAAATAAAAAAGTGAGGCTTAAGGGAATATAAAGAATAAAGAATAAAAATTCCACTCAGTCAGTTAAAGGTCTTCAGTATAAGCAGATAACCCAAGAAGGAAGCTCTCTTTAACAGAAGGGAATACAGTAGGTTGTATGCTCTTTGAGGATGAGAACCTCTTTCTTGTCTTCCTAGCACTTAGCACAGTGCCTGCCACATAGCAGGAGCTTAAAAAATGTTTGAAGATGATGAAGATGATGATGCTGTGATGTCCAGATCACCTAAATCACTCTGCACATTTGTGAATAAATACCACAAGAAAAAAGAAAATAAGTCAATGCCTGATGAAGTAAAGGACCTTTTTGATGCCCAGAAGAGCCTGGAACCACAAAATGGAACCAAGGATGTTCCCACATAGTTTAAAGGAGAACTATAAATCATGAAAGCAGAATCGATGACCTGCATGGAAGAAATAATTGACAGAATAGAAAACACTGGAGATCCACAGTGGCATTTCATCAAAGAGACCAAAAAGAGGATATCTAATTGTTAATTTAAATACACAAAAGTAAAGGATAATTTTGAAGAAAAGAAGCAAAAGGCAAAAACATTAAAAATAAAAACATGATCTTTGCCCTGGCAAATTATATTGATCTTGAAGACAGGATTCCTGGAGAAAACTTAAGGATGTTAGGTCTTCCTGAAGAACATAACAAGTAAAAAAGCCTGAACACTATAATCAATCAGGCAATCAGCATTTATTATGTGTCTAGGGATATAAAAAGAAGTGAAAGGAAGTCCCTGATATCAAGTTGCTTATAATCTAATGCAAAAAAATTTTTTTGCAAGAAAGTTTCCCAGACAAAAGATATGAACAGACAACTTTTGAATAAATGAATCAAAGCCATATATGGATATAGGAAAAAATACTCTAAATCACTAATGATTAGAGAAAAACAAACAAAACAACTCTGAGATATCATCTCACATCCACCGGATCAGCTCAAATGACAAAAAAACAAAACAACAAATGTGAGCAGGGATGTGGAAAAGTGGGGATGCTAATAATACATTGTTTCTGGAGCTGTGAACTAATCCAACCATTTTGGAGATTAATTTGGAAGTACACCCAGAGAGCTATAAAACTATGATTGCTAAGTCTATACCTCCAGGAGATAAGGGACAGAGGAAAAGAACTCATCTGTTTCAAAATATTTATAGCGGTTCTCTTTGTGGTGGCAAAGAATTGGACATTGAGGGAATGTCCATCAATTGAGGAATGGCTGAACAAGGTATGATATATGATTATGATGGAATAGTATTGTGCTATAAGAAATGACAAGCAAGAATGCTTTTAGAAAAATCTGTAAATACATGAATTGATGCAAAGTGAAGTGAGCAGAACCAGGAGAATGGTGTACACTGAAATATTGTATTATGATAACTTTTACTGACTTAGCTATTCTCAGCAATACAATGATCCAATATAATTCTGAAAGACTTATGATGAAAAATGCTATCCATATCCAGAAAACTAACTGATGGAACCTAAATGCAGATTGAAGTGTACACTTCTTTAATTTATTTTTCATGATTCGATTTTCTTTTTTTCTTTTTTAATCCATTTTCTTTTATAACATGACTAATATAATGGTTTGTATGACAAAACATGTATAACCTATATAGAATTGCCTTCTCGTTGAGGGGGATCAGGAGAGAGGGAGAGAGAGAATTTGGAACTGAATTATTTTTAAAAACAGATGTCAAAAAATGTGTCTACATGTAATTGGAAAAAATAAAGAAAGATATATAAAGTATTAGACAATGGGATCTGAGTAAAGGCTTTAAGGGGTCATCTTATCAATAAAATACATGAGTTTTACTTTAGGAACTTTGTGACATCTATATTGGCTACTCAAAGTCTTTTTATGCTGACTTTTAGCTTCTGGGTGGTATTCCAAATTGTTGAGATAATTAGATCAGTAACCTCTGAACAAGTCAGGCTTTACTATTTATATCCTAGCTATACCAAATAAACATCCTATTTTTATTCTGCATATATTTTGTCCAGAGTTTACTTACTGCTAATATATATATATATATATTTATATATATATATATATATATATATATATATATATATATATA
>NC_058131.1:708140498-708226303 GCF_016433145.1 Gracilinanus agilis
ATATATATATATATATATATATTTTATATATATGTGTGTGTATGTGTGTGTTTGTAAGCATTTGCATTCAAAGATAAAGTTAGTTTGTATTAGTCAATTGGGAAACATCAAAAGATTTCAGTTATTTTCCTCATTGTTTCTTTTAAGGCCTAAATTTTTATTTCTGAAACTCTCCCCAATACTTAAATTTGCCATGTTTTTCATATGCTTTAGTGTCAAAGTCTGTAGCCCTTAAACTGAAACATAATTAGTCCTTCTATTGAACTGAATATGACAATATTTATTTTAAAAAGTACTTAGAGCAATGCCTGGCACTTAGTAGGTGCTATAATATGCTTATTTTCTTTCCCCTTTCCCATAATTCAATCAAAAACACTATTTCAACAACAAATTATTTAATATTGAATTACTTGAGAACAAGTTAGTATGAGTTCATTTCAACCTATTGTTTGCCTTATTGAAAAATAAAACTATCTAAACAAAAAAAAATGTATTTTCATCAGTCTATAGTGAAAGATAGTTTTTAGTGATTGCAGAAACCTAATCCCCTATTCCCCATTAACACAATGTGTTAATACTAATTTTTTTTTAATTTTCGTACTATTTTCTAGGATTGTTACCCCCACAAAAGTTGAGAATTGACTGTATAAATCTAATTCTCATAACTAAAAATATGAATGGATTTTAAAATGCGACAAAATGAAAAGAAGTGACAGATTGGATTAAAAACAAAATCCTATAATCTGTTGCTTACAAGAAATAATTTTTAAAAATAAAGACATACACAGAGTAAAAATGAGAGGATGGGGAATTTTTTTTTTACTATGCATTGTGAATCCAACAAAGCAAGAGACGTTCTTGCCAGCCAACAAAGACAAAACAAACATTCAACACCTAAAAAGAAATAAACAAGGACACTACATTATGCTGAAAGGAACCATAAGTGAGAAATCGATATCAATATTGAACTTGTGTGCTCCCAGTGTCTTAGCATCCAAATTTATAAAGGTAACTATGAGAATTTATTTTTCATATACAGTGTTAAATCTTATATCAAAGCTCTAGAGTAGAAAAACTCAAATAAATTCCTGTATATTAGGGGGAATTACTGTGTATATCCGTGTCTGGGTTCTGGCTCAGAGAGTCCATCTAGTGTACTGCTTTTTACATTTTCTTTGTCTTTAGAATGTCTTCCTTGTTAACAACTAACCAGGTTATAAATGAAGGGGAGAAGAGTTCTTTTCCTGCAGGCATGGCAAACCCTTCACCTGTCCACCTGTGAGGATGGGGAGATGTGGATGGTTTGATTGACTATTTCTCGATAAACTATCATTCAATTAGAAATGTCTTGGGATGTCAAAGGGAGGGACTGAATAATGAGCTCCTAAAACAATTTATCAAGCTTCCTGACCCAGCTTCCTTGTCAGTAGTCATTTAAGGGGGTCATAGACCAATATGTTACTTTATCTGTTATGATGCTGGCCTAATCAACAGATGGATAAATAGTCAATAAACAGATATATTCTACCCCAAATCAGTCTCAAGATAATTTTAATCACAACACAACAATACAAGAATCCTTTTATAGTAACAGAATAATGATAGGAAATTTCAATGTCCCCATCCATGTTAGATAAGTCTAATAAAAAAAATATAAACAAAAGAGAAAAATATAGAACTGAAACTAAAGGAAAAAGACTTGTGGCATCCTCTATGCATATTTCTCAGTATCTTATACAACTTTTACAAAAATTTACTATGTATTAAGGGCATAAATGTACAGCAAAAAATGTAAAAAGGCATAAATAATAAATATAACTGTTAAGACCATAATGCAATAAAAATAGAATCAATTCAGATATCACAAACAAAAGAAAAAGACCAAAATGGAGGTTTAACAATGAAATTCTAAATAATGATTTGGTCAAAAAATAAATCATAGAATTAATTAATAATTATGTGAAAGAAAAAGGCTAATGATGAAAAAACATACCAAAATGTCAGTCAAGGGATAAAGCTAAAGCAATCTTATGGAGGAAAACAAATCCTTGTAGACTTACATTAATAAAAAGAGAGAGAGAGAGACAATTAATGATCTGAATATGCATCTTTGAGAGTTATAAAGTCAGCAAATAATTTTAAAGTAAGCACCAAAGAAAGTATATTAAAATTAGAAGAAAATGGATAAAGGTAGGAGGAAAACCATTGAAATGATAAATGAAACTAAAAATTAGCTCTCTAAAGAGACTAAAAGAAATTATGAACTTTTACCAATCTGATTAAAGACAAGAAAATTAAATTAACAAAATATCAAATAAACAAGGCAAAATCAAAATAAAATCAGAATAAAGAGAATCATCAAAATTTACTATATACAATTATATGCTAACAAAACTGAGAACACTAAAAGAAAAGACTTCAAAAATATAAAATGTTCAAAGAAACAAAAGACCAATTAGAGATCTTTAGTAATCTAATCTCCATAAAAGAAAAAGAACTAGCTATAAAGGAACTGGGTGGGAGGGGAATATTGCATCCTAGTCCTGATGGATTTAAAGTACTCTATCAAATTTTTAAAAATAATTAGTAACAATATTACAACATTTTTCTCAAAAAAAAAAAAAAAAAACTGGGAAGGCTAGCACCCTGCCAGACTCTTTTTCTGAAACAAATATCATCTAATACCTAATTCAGGAGTAAAGACTGAAGGAAAGCTTATATCTTTAATGAATATTTATTCAAATATTTTTTTTAATTTTAAATCCTTAACTTCTGTGTATTGACTTATAGGTGGAAGAGTGGTAAGGGTAAGCAATGGGGGTCAAGTGACTTGCCCAGGGTCACACAGCTGGGAAGCGTCTGAGGCCGGATTTGAACCTAGAACCTCCCGTCTCTAGGCCTGGCTCTCAATCCACTGAGCTACCCAGCTGCCCCCTCAAATATTTTAAATAGAATTCTATCAAACAGATAACAATTCATATGAGAAATTATTCATCAATGCCAAATTGAATTCATATGAAAGATGCAAGGATGGTGTAACAATAGGAAAATTGTCAGTATAATTATATTTAAAAACCAAAACACAATTTTCTCAATAAATAGAAAAGACCTTGACAAAGAACAATACTTATTTTGCTAAAAACAAAAACAAAAACAAAACAAAACCTCTATAAAGAACAGGAAGAGAGGGACTTTTTTATTATACTAAAAAGCATCTATCAAAAACCAAAGCACCACAGTCAATGAATATATATTAGAAGCCTTTCCAATCAATATAGGAGTAAAACAAGGATGATCACTCTACCCACTATTATTGGATGTTGTTTTGGAAATGTAAGTAATAGCAATAAGAAATTAATTAAAGGCATAAAGGTGAGAAATGGATTTCTGTACTAGCAGCAATGCAATGACCCAGGACAATTTTGAGAGATGTATGGAAAAGATGCTACTCACATTCAGAGGAAGAACTGCAGGAGAGGAAACAATAGAAGAAAAGCAACTGCTTGAAGACATGGGTTGATGTGGACATGGTTGGGGATGTAGACTCTTAAGGACCACCCCAGTGCAACTATCAATAATATGGAAATAGGTCTTGATCAATGACACATGTTAAAACCAGTGGAAATGTGCATCGGCTAAGAGGTGGGGAGGTCAGGGGGTGAAGGGGAAAGTAAGAACACGAATCATGTAACCATGTTAACTTTTCTAAAAAATAAAAATTATTAAATAAAAAAAGAAAATCCTTGGAAATTAGCAAAGGTATCATTTTAATTAATAGTTTCAACAAAGTTACAAGCCTAAAAAATCAATAGAATTTTATATAATAAAAATCCAGAGTGAAATAATAGGGAAATCTCACTGAATAGCAACAAAATTCATAAAATATCCGAGGATCATTCTTTCAGAGCATGAAATATATTTCTATAGATTCAATTACAAAGTGTTCCTTAAAGAAATAAAGTGAAAATTACAAAGCTGAAGGGATATTCAGTGCCATATATCAATATAGTCATATCAATATAATTTTTTAATGCCATATCAAAGTCAATTTACAGTTTTAATGTTATACAAATCAAATTATAATCAAATTATGAAAGGTATGTTTTACAAACTTTGATATAATAATAAATTTTTTGGATAAATGAAAGATCTAGAATGTCATGAAAAGGGATAAAAAAAGGAAGAGGAGAAGGGGGACGATTACATATAGACCTCAAATTGTATTATAAAGCATCAGTTAACAAAGCCATTTGGTATTAGTTAAAAAATAAAATAGATTACTATAATACACTAGACAAGTGAGAAATGGCAACAATGATGTTGAATATTACTCAAACAGAAACAATGACCTAGTGTTTGATAAACTGGGAAATGTAAATTATTTGGAAAAGAACTTGCTATTTGAAAAAAAATTGTTCAGAAAAATTAAAAAAAAAACATTCTGTTAGAAAGTAGAGTTAAACCAACACTTTATTCCATATTACAAAATATATTCTATATGGATGTGTCCTTAACATTAAAAATCATCCTACTAAAATTTTGAAGAAAAAAGAGATCATACATGTTTCATAATTATGTGTAGATGATATATTCTTACTCAACTGAGAGATAGAGGAAATTAAGAAAGATAAAATAGAAAACTTTGATTAATTGGAATTGAAATGCTTCTGCACAAAGAATAGAATAAGAAAAGATAAGAAGAGTAGTCAAGTGAAAAAAATTTTGCATCAAGTTTCTCAGATGCATTTGATATTCAAGATATATAAATGGCTAACATATGTATGCACATATGTATATTACCAGAAGCCATTCTCCAACAGATTAGTGAAAGAGCATGAAAAACAGTTCTCAAAAGAAGAGTTGCAAGCGACTATATGAAAGAATGCTCCAGCTTACTAAAGACTTAGATTTCACTTCACATTCTAAAAACTGGCAAAGATGACAAAAACAATGAGAATAGTCAATATTAGGATTGTGGGAAAACAGACACATTAGTCTGCATTGTTGATGGAACTGTGATTTGGTCCAACCCTTTGGGGAAGCAAGTTGGAATTATACAAATAAAAGTGACTAAAATACCCATACCCTTTGATCCAGATATTCCATTTGGACTTATACCCCAAGAAGGCTATTATTAAGAATAAAGTCTCCATATACACCAAAATATTTACAGCAACACTTTTGGTGATAGCAAATCATTGGAGACAAAGTAATGACCATTAATTTGAGAATGGCTGAACAAATCGTTATATATTCATATAATTGAATATTGCTATGCTGCAAGAAATGGCATGAGTGATGAAAATAGAGAAATGTAGTAAGATCTACATGAACTGATGCAGAAAGAAATAAGCAGATCAAAGAAAACAACGGACACAATAATGACAACAATGCAAATGGAAAAATATCACAAAATATCAAGAGTGAATATTGCAAAATTATAAAGAAAAAGTGCGACTTGAAAGAAAATATATGAGAAAACAATTCCATTCCTAAGGGGCAAAGGTCTATAAGTGTTTCACATACAAATATTTTCAGACTTTTTGGAGGTATTGATTAGTGATGCTGATTTTTTTTTCTTTTTTGTCTTTAAAAATAACATTTGTAATATGTGATGGCTTTCTAAGAGTAGAAAGGTGGGGACACTAGGGAAGACCTGTGTGTTTTTTTAAAGACATCAATTAAAAATTTTAATTAAAAATAAGAAGTTTAACAAATGTCTGGATTCAATTAAACTGAAGAGGAAACAAATTCCTTAGCCTGGCACTCATTTAAAGGCCTCCCTGATCAGTTCCTCGCTTACATTTCCAGCTCTAGAAAGTATTTTTTGGTTCACTATCTCAAAGCCAAGCTGCTACATCTCCCCTAAGGATGACAAGGATACTAAAGGACTTTTCTGGGGAAGAGAAGAAGGTCTTTCTTCTCTACTGCCGTCAGTTCAAGTCTCCACCACCCCTTACTATTAAGTATCAATAAATATTTCCCTAATTCCGTTTATCATCTTAACATTATCATTTAATACCATTTAGCCTTTTTTTTATTAATACAATTTTATTTACAAATGTCTCCCTCCCTCCCTCTCCTCCCTGCATCATAGAACGCATCATTCTTGGTCATTTAGCTTTTACAAAGAAATATTCATTTCAAAGATATAGCAAGAACAAAAATAGTACATTTTCCGCTAGCATCTTAAGGACATATTTTTCTATAATTCTACCTTGTTTTCTGGAAAATGTGCTCAGATTTAGCCACTCAACCATACATAAAAATCCCGGTGCATTACCTATTGACTAGAAAATCACATATTCACAGTATCTACAGTCTATTGTATTTTAAGGCAGCTGGGCTGTCGAGGACTAGAGCAGTGATTCCCAAAGTGGACGCTACCACCCCCTGGTGGGTGCTGCAGAGATCCAGGGAAGCAGTGATGGCCACTGGTGCATTTATCTTTCTTATTAATTGCTATTAAAAATTTTTTTAAATTAATTTCCACGGGGCTAAGTAATATTTTTTCTGGAAAGGGGGTGATAGGCCAAAAAAGTTTGGGAACAACTGGACTAGAGAGTCAGGTCTGGAGTCAGGAAGATTCATCTTTCTGAGATCAAAACTGGCCTCAGACACTTACCAGCTGTGTGATCCTGGGAAAGTCACTTAACTCTATTTGCCTCAGTTTCCTCATCTGTAATATGAGCTGGAGAAGGAAATGATAAATCACTGCACCAAGATAACCCCAAATGGGGTCATGAAGGGTTGGATGTGACTGAAAACAACTGAACAATTTAATAAGTTCTCTGCTTAAAAGTTATTTCCCCCGGCCAGACTATAATGTCCTCGAGGACAGGGATTTTGCCCTATCTCTGACCTTTGCATCCTTGGCTCCTAGCATGATGCCTGGAGTATAGCAGACACCTAATAAATGAGCATGGGTTAACTAAAAAATTGTTAAGCACCTCCGATGTGCAGATCCCAGTACCCAGTGCTCAAGGAGAGTGTAGACAATCAGGATCTCTGTCCTCATGTCTCCTATTCTATCTAGGAAGATGCTAAGACACAAGCCTAGGAGATTCCAACATATGATGTTACCTGTTGAAGATCTGCAGCAGACAAGGACAAAGAACTCATAAAGAGAGGGGCAGGCATCCAGCTGCAGCTTGGGGCTTGGCATGGGTCCTGATTCTACTTCATCTTCCTAAGCCTCAGTTTCCTTATCTGTAAAACAATATCTGCTCTGCTTTCCTCAAAAACCAAGCTGCCTCTGAGAGACCAAAGAGAAGGATAAAAAAATCTTACATACAAAATCCAACAGTCCTTGGCAACAAGTTAAAGTATGTTATATCAAATGGCAATGCTCCCTCAAAATGAGTCTATTGCTTTCTTAGGAATCTGATAGCACAATAATTCATGTATCGACAGACCCTACTAAAACATTCTTTGAGCAAACCACTTCCTCCAGATTGGAAAAACACAGGCAGCCACTTAACAAAGACAGAATCCATGATCATAAACGGATCATAAATAGAAACTAGATGCAATAAAAATGTAGAAAATATTGATATTATGATAAACCTGGCACTGAAAAAATTAGGACTCCCGTGGTGATTTATTGCTTCTAGCTAAGTAAAAAAAAATGAGGGATTATCTGAAAAATACTTACTCAGACGATCAGACAAGTAAAAAAACGACCTTTTGTCAACAAGTGAGGGAGAGGAAAATATTCTGTACTTGGGAAGAAATGCAGCCAGAAGCAGAAATGGGCCCTGATGGAGAACAGTTGTATCACATATTAAGGCTGCTCTTTAAAACATCCACATTTAATGTATCAGCATTGGCTCTTGTTTTGTGCATTGCCAATCCAATAAAGTTACTGAAATGGAAAATTGGAAATACCACCAAGTTGGTTGTTTTTTATTTTCAATTTCTGTAGTGGAATAGGCCATGCATAAATTCCCACATGCTTTTCAGACCACTGTCCACACACAACAGATTGATGAGCTAGGTATCAATGCCGGTATTGTTAGCCCCATTTACAGGTGAAGGAAGCTCATAATGGTCACCATGGCATGGTTCAAAAGCATTATATCAGTGATTCCCAAAGTGGGCGTCACCGCCCCCTGGTGGGTGCTGCAGTGATCCAGGATGGTGGTGACGGCCACAGGTACAATTTATCTTTCCTATTAATTGCTATTAAAATTTAAAAAAAAATTAATTTCCAGGGGGCTGAGTAATATTTTTTCTGGAAAGGGGGCAGTAGGCCAAAAATGTTTGGGAACCACTGCATTAGAGGCAATACTAGAACCCAAGTCTCCTGACTGTGAGCCTCTACTTCCTCTCAAATCATAAGAACTTTTCTATCATAATAAAAGCTTTTGATGAAACAGTCAATAAGTGTCTATTAAATATATTGTTTATCCTGAACATGGTTTATTTAGCCCATCTGCCAAGATGGTTTTACTGGGTGTGTTCACTATGAAGGCTACATCTTCTTGGAGCCACAGGTGAGAAATGGGTGAATATGGACACCAAATGCTGATTATCAGCCCCCAAAAGGCTTCACAAACCTTCGTATCAGAGGTGTTAATCCTTCTGGAACACCAACCAATAAGTCTCACAGCCCTACAAACCATATAGATATAGGTTGATGACTTTGTGCAATTCTGCTTCATTTAAATCAATTCAGTTTAAGTGACGTAATTTGTCTTTGAAAAACAAAGAACAAACAACAATTAAGTATGTACTTTGTGTCAGGCACTTGCTAAATTCTAGGTGATACAAAAGAAAAAAACAAAAACACTCCTCCCCTCAGGAAACTCATATTCTAATGGGATATGAAACAATCTTTGTGCCACAAATTTAAAAAATCACATCAACTATGTGCTAAATTAACCATTATATTTCAGTTTTGTTTTTGTAAAACAATCACCAAAGAACTGATTACAATAATAAGAATTCCCCTTTCTACTGTACTTGAAGGTTCCTAGTGCTTCCTTCCCAACAACCCTCTAAAGGAAGTAGTAAGAGATCCCCATTTTAGAAATGAGAAAACTGGGCTTCAGAGTGGTTATGACTCCCAATGTCATTCAGGTCAATAGTCTCAAAGCAAGGATTTCTAGACCAAAGGTTCTTGGTCTTTTGTGTCACCATGCTCTTTGATATTCTGGGAAAGCCCATGAACTCCTTCTCAGCATAATTTTTTTAGTTCAACAATTTATTAAATGCCTTACTCTGTGGAAAACATTGTGATAAATAACAAAGTTAAGGGTAATTACATGCACTCAAATTCCTTGAATATAAGGTAGAGTTTGACAGCAAAAAAAAGAAAGATAAAAATAAAGTCTTCTAAGAAAATTTAAGCTGAGAAAGAGTATTTTTGGCTAAGCATTTTCAATGAAGGAATCATGGTAAAGGTAAATCTGAGCTGAGCTTTGCAAAATTTGAATGTATGTAGTAATTCCAGGGATGAAGACAGCCTGTGCAAATGCATGGAGAATGGAAACAGTAGATCAAGGTCAGGGAATAACCACTTTGGCATGAATATGATGGATATGGAGGAGGAGGAGGAGGAGGAGTGTGAGTGGTCTTAAGCTGAAAGCAAATGAGACTGCATTTTAGTGTAGAGGCAATGGGTAGTCACTCCAGGTTTTTTAACAGATGCGTGACATAATCAGATCTCTGGACAGAAATGGAAGATTAATTTAGCAACTGTGTGAAGGATAAGTTGAAGACAGTATAGGCTATAAAGCAAGATTCTAATTAAAAGGTCAGCATAATTTTTAAGTAAACACACTAAATAAAATAAAGAAGATTACAAAGAAAAAATAATATTGAAATATAATTATTTTAAAAACAAGTTCACAGACCATAGATTAAGAATCTCTGCTCTAGAACAATGGCCATATAATTCCAAGGAACTGGGTAAGTTAAGGATTAAATGTGCTTAATTTGAAAGATAACCAGAACCCTTTTGTGTCACTTGAATTAAATAATTCCTTTTCAATTCTACTCATTTCTGAAAAGCTTGTATTAAACAATTTCATGTGCCAAGGCTGTGCTAGACAGTCTAGATACAAAGACATAACAAAATGTTCACCTTCAAGAGTTTACAGTTTAGAATGAGAATGAGAAGTGAGGGTCTACAACAAGTCGGGGGAGAGAGCACTAGCCATTTGGGAAAATCAAGAAAGTTCTCAAGTAGGACGTGGTACCTAAGATAAGTATTGAAGGGAGCAGGGATTTTGCTATGTAGAAGCAAGGAAGGAGAGCATTTCAGATATGTGGCGCAGTCTATGCAAAGATAGGTGAGAAAGGTATTATCACATACAGGAAAATACAAATAACATGATTTGCTTAGAATTGACTATGTGAAGGAGAATCATTTTCAAAAGATAGAGTGGAGTTTGTATTATAGCCCAGAGGCAATAGAGAGTCCATAAAAGGCCAAGTCAGGCAGACTGTCCCTTTAGTGATACCAATTTGGCAGCTGCAAAGAGGATGGTGGGGAGAAAAGAAGGTGGAATTAAGGAGTCTAATTATAAGGTTGTTTTAGCTAGTGAGGTAAGAAGTGATGAAGGTCTGAACTAAAGAGATGGCCAAGGGAGTTAGTGAAGAGAAAGGGTTCGACATGAGAGAGGTTGTTGAGATGGAACCAGTGAAGATATCTGACTGCAAATGGAAAAGTTGGGGGTGGAGACGGAGGAGTCGGGGGTGACTCCAAGGTTTTAAACAGGATAACAAAGTTTTCAACAATAGAAGCAACTGGAAGATGTGCCTTTAGTGGAAAAGATGCTCAGTTCTCTTTTCTTCGAGTGGCTGTTTCATCTTTATTCTCTCACACTTAAAATGAAATATATGTAGAAAAATCCAATTCAGATCCTTGCCATTGGAGGTTAAGGATTTATTATCTTTCCAATGGCTTCTATTACCAAGAAATCATCAAAGAGAGTCTATCAAAGTCAGGCCATATTACCATACAGTAATTATTGGGGCAGCTAGATAACTTAATGTTCTTGCATTTACTGATAATCTTGTGACCAATGAGGCAATTCTCCATGTGCTTTTGCTGCCCATGTCTGTGGAAATGCCAGGGCTAAGTGGTAAGGAATTACTTTGCACCTAGATTAATCACAGATGTTCTAAATAAAATAAAACCGTTGGAGACCTCTGTGGCAACCCAGAACGGGCAGCTGAAATGACTGGGGAACATGTTGGCTCTCAGTCCAGTAGGGTTTTGATAGTGTATTGTGCTAACTCCTTTTATGAAGTAAGAAGAAAAGAAGCAAGATATCACTTTGCAGTATTTGCCTTTCCATTTTCTGCAACTTACTTGGAAAGAGTCCCATTCCAAAGTTTAAGTGCCCCCAAAAGCAAGCCTAGGACCATTATCCTTTATTTCCTTGAAAGTATAAAGAGCTTCCCAGATTTAGTAAAATCACAGACATCTGTAGTTTCTGAATCAAATTGTAAATCCTCAAAATCAGAGCTTTCTTGTGGAGAGAGGTATATCAGGAGAAGGAAGAAAAAAGTGATTATTCCTTACTGGGAAAAAAACTGATTAATTTGTTAATATTTAATATTATACTTAAAAATATTTATTTTAAATTGTCAATATTTATATTTGATACTATTTGCAGCAATAATCAGAGATACCATTTATACAGGATGTAGAAGTTTTCAAAGTGCTTTGGCAAATATTATTTCATTTTCTCTTTAGAAGAGCTTTATTCATTTAGGTATTATTTTACAATTGAAGATTGCATGAAGTTTTACATGGAATCCATATTAATGTTTTTGATTCTGAAGAATAACTTCACAATAACTATTAGCCCTAATACTGACACATACCCAAAAGCTTTAGACTATGGAAATCTGCCATTGATAGTTAAGTATTATGGAACTTTAACTATTAATTGTGTCTGATTTCAGAAGAAAGGCTTATTAAGGAGCCACTGGACAGTGCAAAGAAGCACAAGGTAAATGAGACCAACAATCCCTGTAGGATTGATGAGGATCTATGCCAAGACAGAGGACTTGTTTTGAGGTTCAAGGCTATTTAACAAATTCAGATGTTGAACTTCCCTGTGTAAGGTTTCTACAAGTACCTTCATTTGGCTTTCATTTTGGCTCCCCTCTCTCTGAAATTGAAGGTAAAATCAGACCAAGGAATCATATGTTGCTTTTAACCTCAGACTTTTGTCTCTTTATCTTTTATAGTATGGCAATTTTCCATAGTCCTGGCTGTCGATGGGTAAGTGCAATGCTGCTGCAATTTGTCCCGCATGGTTATAGGATATAACCTGCTTTAATTGGGCCTTGCTGGTTATTCAAGGACCTGTTATGGTTTTATTTTTACTTGTACTTTTCTATGCATAGGATATATAGATATAGATATAGATAGATGGATGGATATGGATATGGATATAGATATAGATATAGAGATAGAGATAGAGATATAGGTATAGATAGAGATAGAGATAGAGATAGATATAGATAGATAGATGGATATAGATATAGATATAGATATAGATATAGATATAGAGATAAAGATAGAGATAGAGGTAGAGGTATAGATATAGATATAGATATAGATAGATAGATGGATATAGATATAGAGATAGAGATAGAGATAGAGATAGAGATAGAGATAGAGATAGAGATAGAGATAGAGATAGAGGTAGAGGTAGAGGTATAGATATAGATATAGATATAGATATAGATATAGATGATAAAGATTTTTTCATCCAGAATTTAATTTTTTCTTCTCTATTTGGTTTTGGGTTTTGGATTCTGTTTTGAGAATTGATTCATATGCCTCACAACTCAGCCATTTATCCCAGGGTGATTCTAGTGTTGGTCAACACCCTCCTAAGGGGAGTTGTATAATTATCCTAAAATCCAAAGATTAAGATCTTTTAAAGCAATTTTAGGAAAAGAAAATAACCAATGCTCCAAATCAGGAAAGTGGATCTTTTTTGGAGAAGGTGTCATAAGGATGCCTACAGAAACCACACATTGCATCAAAAGATCCAGAGTGAATTTTGAGATATAATGAATTGAACTGAAGGGGGTTGAAACTATCATTTATTCTAAACGTAAACTGTTATGCCAAAGGGGAGTGCCTCCAATTGGCTTTTTGTCAATGCGTCTATCAATCATTTTTTGATTTCTTTCTTTTTTCCTTTTCTTTCCCTCTTATTTCTCAAGTTCTTGTAATTCCCTCTATATAAAGCACAATATTTTACTCACCTCTAGTAAGAGAATCTTTAGATGTTTAAGCTGGATATGTGAAATGATTCATTGGGAGACTTGACATGTTAATCTCCCCAAAACCCCAAATGAAGAGATTAACATGTTAGTCTCCCAAAGAATCAAAGGGGAGATTGTGTGAAGGGAATCCTCTGCCAGGATCATGTGTCCCTGAACTCCTAGAGCTAGGTCACCAGACATGATTGAATTTGACCCAAAAGGGAGAAGAAGGTTAAAAGGTTTGAGACAATGAAGTTTGCTCTCTATTTCAGGTGACAGTGCTGCAGGAGCTGCTGTGGTGGCCAGGCTGAGACCACCCACATGGCAAGCTAGAGTAGGCTTTTTTTTCCTATCTCTAAACCTTTGCCTCTCTAAGTAATTCTAATAAATTTAATAAAAATACTAAGGACTCTGGGTTCTAATTTTTACTCTTACACTTTTTAATAGGCTATATTATCCTCTGCTACAGTTCTCCTCTGATACCTTACCATCAGTGCCTAATAGATATTGGAGTTGCGATTGGGATTTTGTTTTTATTTTGTAGCTTTGTTGTAGAGATTGTACTTTACCAGCAAAGTCTTTTAACAAGATGTAATCCCCACACATTTTGTAGCTGTGTGACCCTGAACAAGTCCCTTAATCTCCATTGCCTATCCCTTATTGCTCTTCAGCCTTGGAATCACAACAGGGTATCAATTCTAAAATAGAAGGTAAGAGGTTTAGTGTCTTTTTTTTAAAGAATATGCTATGATCATCTCATAGAATAATAAAAGCATCAGGGGAGGTCTAGAGAAGAACTGCAGAGGAAAGCAGGAGAAAAATTCTCTTCACAGCAGGTAGGGAAGAAGGAGCACATTCCCCTTTCTGCTTGGAAGCACTCATTAAATACCTCATTTTCCTTCATACAAAATTGTGTATATAATCACGGGGTTCAGTTTGTCAAGTGTACTGTTGTCCATTCTAGAAACTATCCTTGGTCCACAGAGAGAAATGGCTCTAGACAGATTTGAAGTACACTAGTAGTAAGTTCTCTTCATTAGATCCATAACTTTAGATGTAACCCATTGTTTTCAGCTGGTTCACATCATACGAGCTTAATCCTGGCTTAGTCCTATTTCTTCTTTATAATATCTAATTTTTAGTTACCATTTATTTTTATATGTGACATAACATAATATGTAACATAACTATAATATAATACATATGATTTGTTACAAATATGTAGAAAATTATAACAAATATGCTTATCCAAGAAAAATAAATTCTCACATTAACAAAAATCTATGTCTTATTCTTTTTTCCTTCTCTTGCAGTTGCTCTGATATAGGTAGTACACATATTAACATATAACACATATGTCCCTATTTGTCATGTTGCAAAACAAGACATATGTTGTTTACACTACTGAAAAATTCATGGAAGAAATAAAGTGAAGAATGATATCAATCTACATTTAAACTCTCCCTGTTTCTTCTAGCAAAGCATGTCTTTTTCCATCATAAGTCCACTGTGATTGTGGTGGATCCTTGCCTTTTTGATAATAGTTAAATCATTTACAATTGATGATCATATATTATTGTTGTTACTGTGTACAATGTTCTGGTTCTTCTCACTTCACTTTGCATCACTTCATATAAGTCTTTCCAGGTTTTTTGTGATCATTTCATTTGTCATTTCTTATGGCACAATAGTATTCTATTGCAATCATATTCTACAACTTGTTCAGCCATTTCCCAATTAATGGACATCCATTCAGTTTCCAGTTCTTGGCTACCTCAAAAAGAACTGCTATAAATATTTTAAAACATATAGTTTCTTTTCCTTTTTCCTTGATCATCTTAGTAAAAAACAAACCTAATAGTGGTCTTAATGGGCCAAAAGGTATACATAGTTTTATAATTCTTTAAGTATAGTTCCAGGTTGTTCTTTAAAATGGTTGGATCAATTCACAGTTCCATTAACAATGTATTAGTGTCCCTATTTTTCCAAATCCCCTCCAATATTAGTCAAGTTGCCTTTTTATCATTTTAGCCATTCAATTTTTAAAATATAGTTATATATAGTTTTGGTTTCTTCATCTAAAAACTGTCTGTTCATATCTTTGGACCATTTATCTAATATCAAAGTCTATTCAGTTCTAAACCTTTGAAAGATGAGTCTAGAATCATATATCTTGTATTAAAATCTGTGAGGACTGGTTCTGAAGGTCACTAGAAGTATATCTTTACAAAGGACTTGAGTTTGAAATCAAGGAAGTCTTACCTTGTTAATACAATCTCCTTCATCCAATCACATGACTCATGCTTTGAATGATTTTCCTGAGATTTTTTTTCTAACTGCAGCAGAATAGGAAAGGAATAAACCATCAAATCACATCCTCACTCCCCCAACTAGAAATCACTATAAGATAACTTAGAATGAGCTGGTAATTATGCTATTTCCAAGTACAATAGGTAAATTCTGAACAGTATTATATCTGTTTCATGGTATAGCATCTTAGTTAATCTGCCACTCTTTTCTAGCAGCTATGGTCAGTAGAGATGGAAGTTCATTCTTTTGAAGAAATTGTAGGTGACCATAGAATGTTGTTATTCTTAATTTAGTCTTGACACTGCCCCCTTAGAGAATGTTTTCAAGTTTTGATTAATATAAATTGCATTAAATGTTAATAATCTTGTCTATTTGTTGCTACTTCATATATATATAATGAGTGGTCCCTTACAATGATTTTGGATTAGTATGTTTTTATTGTTATTCATTCAGTTGTATCCAACTCTTGCTAACACCATTTGGGCTCTTCTTTGTAAAGATACTGGAGTGCTTTGTCATTTCCTTCTCCAGCTCATTTTACAGATGAGGGAATTGAGGCAAATAGAGTTAAGTGGATAGCATTTTTCATCATAAGTCCTTCAGAATTATCTTGGATCATTGTATTTCTGAGAATACTTAAAAGTCATTGACAATGGATCATCATATAATATTGCTATACAATGCTCTTCTGGTTCTGTTCATTTTACTTTACATCCATTCAAATAAGTCTTCCCATGTTTTTTTCTGAAACCACCTTACTTGCCATTTCTTATAGCACAATAACATTCCATCGCAATCATAAAATCTTGGAAATTATGTTCAATAATTTATAAATGGCCATATAAATTACACTATATCAATGCGGTGGGGTAAATATTATACAAATAAGCAATTATAAATATGAAGACTATTTTATAATATGTGAAAAACATAGCAAAAATGGTTAATAAAGAAAATAGAGTAAAAAATCCATATAAAAATAATAATGCCAACTAAATTTTACAGAAGAAAAGACAATAAGAAGGGGACACCAAAGCCAATATGATACTATAGATATTGCTTTGCTAAAATAAATTTTTCTTATGTTTAATCCTATTTATCATTTGCAAATAGTTTGTTGTTTGTCACTTTATATATGAATTTTTTGTTTTATTTGAATGTTTTTGTTGATGGTTCTTACATTTATAATAAAAAGCTCCCTTATTTGAAGATAATAATATACTACTTTATCAAGCTCCTGAACAAATATGTCAGGGCTTCCTCAGTGAGATTCATAACCTTAGAAGAGATTGGTTTGGTAACTCATACAGGAAGAATCAAATGGATGATAAATATCCATTATGCAGACTATGAGATGCATTGATTTAATAAATCAGCCCATAAACCTTGGACAGATACTGCAGATGGACAAGTAGCTGAACCTAGAAGCAAATAGGAAGAGTCCCAGAAAAGCTCTGAAGTCATACTCCAAATGTCCCCTAACAACAGTTCTTTTAACACTGAGCTAGGACATGATTCTATCAGTCAACAAACATTTATTGTTTACTGTGTAGCAAACTCCATGTTAGGTAGTTTTAGGAGGGTTGGGAGCTCAATGGAGGACTCATGGAGAAATATAACCTTGACCCAGAAACTCTAAGTAAAAAAAGGAACTAAGCCTTGAGTTCTCTACTTTCTGCACTTTCTACAAAGGGATAATATCTTGTACAAAAATGCAAGATTCTAGCACACTAATCTCTCTGTCCCCTTGACATCTCCTTCACTTATTCAAAACATTTTGAATGCCTATTATGTGCCTGGCACAGTAGATACAAAGACAAAGAGAAAACAATCTCTGCCCTAAAGGAGTTTTATATCCTATGGGATGAAAATAATTGGTACATATTTATGAACACATAAAATATATACAAGGCACTTTTAGAGAGGGAGAGGGTATTAACAACTAGAGGAATCAGCTTCAAGGACTTAAAGTTATAGAGTAAATTTTATACAAAATCCTATAAATTGACCCAGCAATTCCCTGACCCAGCAATCCTACTATTAGGATGCTTATATCCCAAAGAAATTACTTATAGGAAGAAAAAGCCAATCTGGAAATAAATAGCTATGGCAGCACTGTCATAGTAAGAAGTTCAAAACAAACTACACACCCTCAGTTGGGAAATGGTTGAATAGACTATGACATGAATGTAACATTATTGCCCCACAGAGATAAGGACTGCACCCCGGATTTCATTGGTATGGGAAACTCCTGAATGAGAAATCTCCCTCTACTAACCAGGTCAAGTCTTTTTACTCTGAAATCTACAGTCTTAGAGAGCTGTCCAGAGTACTAAGAGGTCAAAGAACCTACCTAGAGCCACATGGTCAGTATTTGTCAGAGGTGGGACTTGAACTTAGATGATCTGGGCTCCAAAAGTAGTTCTTCACCCATTACAGAGAGTCAAACACTGGCATGCGACCTACAACATTCCTGAGTACCTCTGGAATCCGTTTAAAATGTAATTGGGACATTTTTATTAAAACAGATAAAATACAAGAAAACACAGATTAATGTTAACATGTGGTTTTCTAAGTCAATGTGCCATTAGAGGGGCTCCTTACACGTGATTAATGGCCTATTTCTATCCATGCTCTCCCATTCAGGGATCCTTGGTCGTGGTCTCCCATTAACCTTCCAAGGGGTTAGTCCACCTTAAGGTCTTGCTCATGCTCTATTGACCTCATGAGGAAACCAATGAAGATTCAGAGCCATCCATTGGTCATAACTCCCTCTTGCCTGCCTGATGTACTCTATACTTTCCTCTAATTCTATCCTTTATATGCTCCTTCCATGTTCTTCTTCTTTTGCCAAGTGTTTTAAGGCATAAAGAATCATATTCTTGAGAAATGCAGCAAAGAAATGACTGACAATCTTGAGATGAAATTGATGCAGAATTCAAGTCTTTCCTTGTCTCAGACACTCACCCACTTCAATCTATCCTCCAGATGGCTATCACGGTGATTTTTCTTAGACACATCTCTTACACACTGACTCAATGAACCCCATGCCTTTCTATTATCTCTAGGATAAAATAAAATCTCTCTTTGCCATTTACAACATTTTCCAACCCAGCCCCTTCCTACTTGTCTTCTCTTTTTTACACTTCTCCTCCTTCCACACACTCTAAAATCCAAAAATAATGGCTCTATTTGCTATTCCCAAACACAACATTCTATCTAATGTCTCCAGGCTTTTGAACTGGCTGTCTCTCATCCCTAGAATGCCCCACTCTCTCACCTCTGTCTCACAGAATCTCTCTTCCTTTAAGCAACTCCTTCTACTGGAGTCTTTAGTGATCCCCTCAAGTGCCACTGATCTTCTTTCCAAAATACTTCGTATTAAAGACTTGATAACCAAAGAGTCTTAGGATTGTCTTCCCCAAACATGTGAAGACTTTCCAGGAAGAATGGCTACATGAGAACAGATGAGAACAATTAGTTTCAATAACCATGAAAGTGGTCAAAGCAGTTGGGGGTAAGGGAGACTAAGAGGTCAAGATTCCAAAATTTTATGCCTGGGTGATGTTATATTTGGGAACCCGTAAGATGCCAGTGGTCTGTAGCAATCAGATCTCACCCACTAACAGGCTTGACCGAAGGGAGAGGTAGGATCTTGCTGAGTGTTCCTTCACTTTCCCCCCTCCCACTAGGCAGTTGGAAATCAGTTACTGAAAGATAATGGTGGACAGACTTGTTAAACACAGGGCCAGGTCATTAACTTAGGAAAGGCTGAACTCCTAACTATGATAACTTTCTCTAAACTATTTCCCCACAGGATTGAATAGGAGAAAATAGGAGAAGCTTGATGTCTTTGAAGCTTTAAAGCACAGAGGAAAGGTCTTGCTTTTGGGCTACAAGGCAGGAGGAACTCAGCTTGAGGAAGTTGTGAGTATTTCCCTAAATATAACCAGGCACTGCTCCCAAATGATTAAAAGTTTAATGATATGTGTGGAAGGGAAGGAAGGGAGATCAAATAAGGATAGATAAGGTCTGGGAAGCCCTAAAACTGTTATGTCCAAGCTGCCCCTCCCTGCAAAGGGGAAAGGTAACTTGATTTGATAGTTAGCTCTCTAAACCTATAAATAATCTTCTCCTATATCTAAATAACTAAATAAACATAACTGTAATGTTGATTGAAGGTCAAATTAAGGTAAAGCAGATTGGCAGCTAGGAACTAAAATGGCTTTGTTTGGATTCAAGCCTCTAGCCCCTCAAGAGCAACCTGGACCTAGGACACAGCAAACAGAGTGATTTGTTTACTTCAAATCCAGGACCCAACTGCCTTTAACTGCCCCCTCTCCCAGAGTTCTTGGGAGGCCCTCAGGAATTCTGAGCTGTGGCTTGACTCCCTCAATTGCAGCTGGAATTCCACTCTGCCATTTCAATCTCACAGTGGCTAATAGGATGGAAAAGTCTTCAATAGCAATAGGAAAAATTAGAAGAAGAGTGAAGCTCTTAGATCTTAGTGGTAGTGGGGGAGGCAGAGTCAAGATGGTGGCTTAGTAGCAGTAAAAGCTGAAACTGCTTTGATAATCCTTCCAAAACAATCTTTAAAAAGTACTTCAAAATGACAGAAGTCAAAAACTAGTAGCAAAATGGAGTGAGAGGACTCTCTTACTGAACACAACTTGAAATGTAGCCAGAGAAAGTTGGTTTTTATGGGATATGGGGGAACAGAAAGCAAAACTTCACACAGAAGAATGCTGACTGACCCCCTTACCTCCCCCACCTACTGCACCAGGTTCCAAACCTGGGCATAGGTCAACTTTGGGATCCTTGGACTCAGACTACACCAAGAAAAAGAGAACCTCAGACCCACCCCTTCAAGTACTAGGCCATGGCACCAGCCTGCAGTGAAGCCCAGAAGTTCATAGCTCTTGGCCCTTTTAAGCCTGCACTACTGCAGTGAAGACCTAGCTCCAGGGCAAAATAGCTCTTAGTACTGAGCCATGAAAGCCATCAGCAGAGGAAACAGAATCATTAGCTTTCAGAATTCCCAGTCCACAAGCAAAATAAGGTTGAGAAAATGAGCAAACAGCACAAGAAATTCCTAACCCTAGAAAATTTTTATGGCAATAAAGAACACAGCACAGAATCAACAGGTGACAGTGAGATTCAAGCAACCACATGCTAAACTTCAAAGAAAAATGGAAATTGGTCTCAACCACTGGAGGAACTAAAAAAAATTCGAAAATCAAATAAGACAGGTCAAAGAAAAAATGAGAAAAAATAGGAAAAAGAAATGAAAGTAATGCAAAAAGAAAATAGCTTAAAAAGCAAAAATGGTCAACTAGAAAACAAGGCACAAAAATCCAATGAAGAAAGAGTTCCAAGAAAAGTAGAATGGATCAAATGGAAAAGGAAGATGAAAAGGTCATGGTAGAAATTCATTCTTTAAAAATTAAAATTGGGCAAATAGAAGCTAATGACTTCACAAAACATCAAGAAACAAAAAATAAAAATAAAAAAGATGAAAATATGAAATATCTCATTGAAAAAATAACTGATCTGGAAAATAGATCTAGAAGATACAATTTAAGCATTATTGGATTATTGGACTACCTGAACGTCATGACCCAAAAAAAAATCCTAGACACCGTATTACAAGAAATTATCTAAAAAACACTGCCCTGATATTCTTGAATAAGAGAGTAAAATAGTAATTGAAAGAACTCATAGATCACCTCCTGCAACAAATCCCCAAATGACAATTCCCAGGAATGTTATAGCCAAGTTCAAGAGCTCCCAGGTCAAGGAGAAAATACTACAAACAGCCAGAAAGAAACAATTCAAATATCATGGAGCCCCAGTCAGAATTACATAGGATCTGGTAGCTTCCACACTGAAGGCCTGAAAGACTTGGAATATGATATTCTGGAATGCAAAGGAACTAAGTTTAACACCAAGAATCACCTACACATCAAAACCGACTATATTCTTTTAGGGAAAAGTATGGTCATTTAATAAAACAGAAGATTTCCAAGCATTCCTGAAGAAAAGATCAGACAAACACAAAAGTTGATGTCCAAATACAAAATTCAAGAGAAGCATTAAAAGGTAAAAAAGAAAGAGAAAAAATTTAAGGGCTTCAATAAGGTCAAATTGTTTGTATTCCTATATGGAAAGATGATATCTGTAACTCTTAAAAATGTTATTATCATAGTTATTAGAAGAAGTATACATAGAAAGAGAGTGTTGTAATAAGCTGTTTAGGATGCTATGTAAAAAAAACCTAGGGGTAAAAAAGAGAATTGTATTAAGAGAAATGGGAAAAGTAAAAGGGGGCAAATTATATCATGTAAAGAGGTGTAGGGGAAAAATACTATTACAGTGAAGAGAGAATGAGGGTAGTGATGGCTAATACTTAAACCTTACTCTCATTGGAATTGGCTCAGAGAAGGAAAAATAACCGGATTCATTGGGGTATAAAATCCTATCTTACCCTATAGATAAGTAGAAGTGGAATAAGAAAGGGGGTGGTAGGGAGGAGAGTAATATAAGTGAAAGAGAAGTGGGGGAGTTGATTAAAAGACCCTAGGGAAAAGTAGGAGGGGAATAAGAAGGGTGGTGGTGGTGGTAAGGGAAGTAATATAAGGGAGCAGAGAATGGAGGAGTGATTAAAAGCCAAACACTGGTGTGGAGAGAAAGAGTGAAAGGAGAAAGGGCAGGATTAAAAGAGAGAATTAAGATGGAGGGGCATACACAGATGGAAAATATAACTGTGAATGTAAATGGGATGAGCTCACCAATAAAACAGAAGTAGATAGCAGAGTGGATTAAAAACTAGAATCCTACCATATGTAGTTTAAAAGAAACACATTTGAGGCAGGTAGACATACACAGAGTAAAGGTAAGAGGCTGGAGCAGAATCTACTGTGCTTCTACTGAGACTAAAAAAGCAGGAATAGCAAACATAATCTCAGACAAAGCTAAGCAAAAATAGATCTGATTAAAAGAGATAAGGAAGGTAATCACATCTTGATAAAAGTAGTATAGACAAAGAAGAAATATCAGTACTTAGCATACATGCACCAAATGGTATAGTATCCAGAAAATTTAAAGGAGAAATTAAAGGGGCTTAAGGAGAAAATAGAAAATCTTAGTCACACATCAAAGACAACGAGGTCACCCACTGTATCCCAGGTCATTGCCAATCACCTTAACTTCTTTCTTGCCACTGGACTTCAAAGATGCTGGAAGAGAAAATGAATCTGAGGACTTCATCTGCTAATAAAGACAGTGGTGTCATTGCTCATCTTCAAGAGATGAAAAAGTAATGGCTTGATATGTTTTTGCATTTATTAGTTTTGCATTTATGTTTTATATATATATATTTATGCACATATTTGTTTTTCTCTTAGAATATAAGGTTCTTGTGAGTAGGAATTATTTCATCCTTTGTATTCATATTCCAAGTCCCCAGCAAGTGCCTGACATACCGTATGTACTTAATAAATACTTGATGATTGATTTACAAAAGCATATAGCCTTTCTTTAAATAAATGTTAAGTAATCAGATCATACAATTAGTAACATGAACCATTACTTTTTTTTATTCTTTCAGACTTCAAGATTTCTCAGAAGGTGGGCTAGGGGGCAGCAAGGTGGCCCAGTGGATGGAGAGCCAGGCTTAGAGATAGGAGGTCCTAGTTTCAAATCTGGCCTCAGACACTTCCTAGCTGTGTGACCCTGGGCAAGTCACTTAACCCCCATGGCCTAGCCCTTACCACTCTTTTGCCTTAGAACCAATACACAGTATTGATTCTAAGATGGAAGGTAAGGGTTTAAAAAAAGAAGAAGAAGGTAGACTAGATCTCTTTTATTGATTGGGCTTAGGAAAATATAGTCTTGAAGGTTCTCTTTAGACAACGTGCCTCCCCTATATACAATTGTATGTATAGGAGAGGCCGTTAGGTAGCCTAAAGTAAAGAGAACTAGGCCTGGAGACAGGAGGTCCTGGTTTCAAATCAGGTCTCAGACACTTCCTATCTATGTGACCTTGGGCTAGTCACTTAACCACAATTGCCTAGCTCTTTCCATTTTTCTGCCTTGAAACTCGGTATTAATTCTAAGACAGAAAGTAAGGGTTTAAAAAAATGACTCTAGGACAGTGATGGGCAAACTATGGCCTGCAGGCCAGATGCAGCCCCCTGAAATGTCCTATCCTGTGGCATGACATTATTCCTGACCTCAGATTATAATCTGATGAATAGGAGGAGGATACAATACAATGAAACTTTGAAAGAATTGCCTTAGAAACAGACTGACAGATGAGCGTTTCCTTTCCTTTGGCCCCCTCTTTAAAAAGTTTGCCCATCACTGCTCTAGGAGATAGTCCAATAATCTGCTGCATTTTAAGATCAAGCAAAATATCAGTTTCTGTATCAGTAATATGAAAAGTTTAGGGCATCTATAGAGTGCCAGGTGTGGAGTCAGGAAAACCCAAGTTCAAATCCAACTTCAGATACTTACTAGCTGGGTAACCCTGGGCAAGTCACTTAACTCTGTTTGCCTCAATTTCCTCTTCCATAAAATTATCTGGGGAAGGAAATTAAACCACCCCAGTATTTCTGCCAAGAATATCCCCAAAGAGGTCAGTCAGACAGGATTGAAATAACCAAAAAGCAGCATCAAAATATAAAAGAGTTAGATGGCAAGATCTGAGGACTTTTCCAGCTCTAGACCTCTGATTCCATGACCAAGAGGTTCCACCAGCCCTAAATCTATGAGCCGATACACACAAGCATAGACAGGTTGCAATCTGCATAAATGGAGAGAATTCCCTCATCAGGAATTTCAGGTACTTCTGGAATCACAGTCCATTTGCAAATCAAATAATATAAGGTAAGGGTCACGGCATTTTAAACAGCAGACTTAAAATGGAGTCTTCAAACAAAATAAAATGTGGGAGCGATTTAATTCACTAAAATGGATATTGGGCACATGCTATGATCTAGGCACTGGGGTTACACAAATAAAGTATAACAACAACAACAACAACAACAACAACAACAACAAAAAACAGACCCTACCCTCAAGGGGCTTACATTCTACTAGGAGGGAGGAGGAGGGAGTTTCAGAATAAATGAGTGTCTTAGGGGTAACATAGAAAAAGCCATTTGGCCCATTTTCATAGCTAAATTGCAATGTAACTCTATGCCCCAGGAGAAAAAGAAAACCTTTATGCTCCCATAAAAGAATAAAGAACACACTGGCACACACATTGAGGACCATAAAAGCTGTAGCTGGGAAAAACCATATGGAGAACTAGATTATTGTCACAATACACTCTAGCATTTTATTTGGTATTATTTGAGTACTGTAAGGAATGCTTCCATTATTTCCATTGGTTTTAAGGGCAGGCTTTTTAAAAAAAGAGATATCATCTATAAATGGTAACCAATTATCCTCAACAACTGTTTTGTAGTATGTCCCCACCCTGTAGCTGTTCTCTCTATGCTTGATTATTACTGATATTCTTTTCATTAATTACCAGAAGAATCTCTCAGTGTTGGTTTAAGTTTTAATTGAGATAACAGTCAATGGCCCTGGCTGAGTGGTTAAACGAGATTCCTTCCTGTCTCTCCCAAAGCAGAAATCCAGCAATGACTTCACTCCCCTTTTGCTGAAGATATGTTCATTTCACAATTAACTGAGCTTTTATAGCAAGCAGCCACTCCCCCTGTTTCACAGGGCACATAAAAGCAGGAACAGCCTGGGTGAGATGTACATTTATGGACCAGCTGGTTCATGTATGTGTGGGAGAAGACAAATGCTGCCATGGAGAGCCTCTCTTCTCTAGCTCATGCTTGCCAAGAAAAGCAAAACTTCTAGCCAAGCCGACAATAAGGCAGGGCTGTGTCAAGCACTGGACTGAGAGGCAGGAGAGCTATATTCTGGACACAGCATGGGCTGGTGGAGAAAATGCCAAATGAGAAGTCAGAGGATCTGAGTTCAATTTCCAGTCAGTCACTTCCCGCATATGGGAATGAAAATGAGGGTCAGTGGACTTCATTTTCTTCTCTAAAATGAAGAAATAAGGGGCAGCTAGGTGGCTCAGTGAATTGAGAGCCAGACCTAGAGACGGGAGGTCCTAGGTTCAAATCTGACCTCAGATACTTCCTAGCTGTGTGACCCTGGGCAAGTCACTTAACTCCTGTTGCCTAGCCCTTACGACTCTTCTGCCTGGGCAAGTCACTTAAGCCCTGTTACTTAGTCCTTACCATTCTTCTGCCTTGGAATCAATACAGAGTATTGATTCTAAGATAGAAAGTAAGGATTTGAAAAAATAAAATAAAATGAAGAAGTAGAGCCAGATGGAGCAATGTGATATATAGTGCATAGAGACCTGGATTTGGAGTCAAGGAGATGTGTTTTCAAATGCTACATAGACCTTCATTATCTTACTTTGACCAAGCCACTTCCCCCTATGCCTCAGTTTCTTCATCTGTCAAATGAGGAGGTTGTTTTGCTGGTTTCTTACATCTCATCCAGCTCTAGATCTACGATCTTATAGTCTCTAATTTCACTTCTAGTCAGAAATCTGTAAGTCTATGAGTAAAGTAAATCCAATTAATTTTTTCTTTTTTTTTCTTTTTTTTTTTAACCCTTGTACTTCAGTGTATTGGCTCATAGGTGGAAGAGTGGTAAGGGTGGGCAATGGGGGTCAAGTGACNGAGGAGGAACAGCCTATGCAATGGAACAGATAGGAGAGGTTTTATAGATTAACAAATGGAAAACACCATAGAAGTCAGGTAATAAGTGGGGGTTGTCATAAGAATCAAAGGAGATAATACTTGTAAATCCTCTAGGATGATACCTAACACATAGGAAATGCTTAATAGATGTGTTTTCCTTCCCTCCTTCCCCATCTAATTCAACCACCTCATTCTAGAGTTGAGGAAACTAAGGACTGAGGAGGTGAAGGGTTTGTAAAAGATTACTCCAAGAGTTTCCTTGCTTTTAACACTGGGTTCTGCATATAGTAAGTGCTTGATAAACATTTGTTGCTGCTATTGTCTCCTCATAGCCCAGTGTTTTTCCTCACCATAAATGCAATTTTTCTGGTAACAGCATTTTTCACCATGACATCTGAATATAAAACCATGCTTTCTTCCTTCAATCATTGGTCTTTAAAAAATAAGCATTTGACCTGATAAAGAATATTCTGGGTAAGCAAACTTGCATTTAAATATCTAGGTTTCCAAGACTTGTTTGTCCTAGGAAATATTGCTGAATGGGGTACTCATTGTCCAATGACTACATCAGGCTCATATTCAAAATATTCCACTGAAGTAATCAGGGTTAAAAAGAATCTCCTTCTTTGTTGTTTATTCTGAAAAATCATGGCCAGGAGAAAATATCCGTGCAATATGCACAGAAGATTTTCTCCCTAGCACGGTGCTCTAGATACTGTATGGGAGATGCTTAGTAAATGATTGTTGCATGAATGAAGGGGGTCTGATCAAGAGAATGAAGAGGCCCACGGTAAATCACATTTAGAATATAGTCAGTTACCAGCACCTCCATTTTAAGGGTACCAAAAAACTAATGAGAATCCAGAGGGTGACGACCAGGAATGATGACCCTTGAAGGAAATGGTTTTCTTTGTTTAGCCTGAAAGAAATTGGGCATAGGTGGGGAGGGTGTGATAGCTATCTTGGAGGGCTATCCTGTGGCGGAAAGTGGTCTCACTGCCTAATGCTCCAAGGGACAGACCTAGTACAAATATATGGCAATTTCTGGATGTCAGATTTTGGCTCTATGAAAGAATTCTTTAGCAGCTGAGCTGTCCAACAGCAGAAAGTGCTGTTTCAGCCACTGGGGAGCTTCCATTACTGGGATGCCAAAGCAGACACAGGACCAAATTGTCAAGGGCTGGATTGTCAATGTCAGGATAACTTCATTCATTCAGAAGCTGGATGCTATGCCCTCCAAGCTCCTGTTTGTCTCTCAGCTTCTGTGTGACCCCCTTGGAGTTTCTTTCTATTTCGACAACCCTTAGACATGATTTGCATCCAACATCATTATAGTAAGGTGTTTCTTCTGATTAATAAGTACTCTAATGTCCAATCAATGTAGAAAATCTTTTTATTGACAAAATAATTTGCAAGGAAAATACTGTCTTCGTTGAAATTAAATGGAACACATGTTTGAGAAGTAGCAAGAGATACCTCTGGTGCCTTTATCCAAAATAATAAAAAGCAGGCAAAACAGATGATTGTCTAAAATGAGACTGTAAAATTATCCTTGGGTGTTAATTACTGCAATCTTCCTTGCCAGGCTTTCTCTGAGCTCTTAAAAGAAAGTCAGACATATTTTTTTTTTAATTTCAATTTTCCCCCTTCCGGTCCACAAGATGAACAAAACAAAATCCCTGTAGAGGAAGGACTGATGGTTTTGACAGTTCAGTTTATTATATATCTTAAAAAGAAATGCAAATTGTAGAGAACACACCATTTTATATTCAATTTTAGTCTGCTCTCCTATGCAAATGGAAAGGATCATTGCATTTAGTGGTTATTAAGTTCAGAAATTTGAAAAACATTAAGGAAGATGGGAAGCAGAAGTGGAAGATTGCTAATTGTAAAAGTGGCAAAGAAATCAAAGGCCCCTCTAGTTTGAGTTTTGGATGCTAAGAGCTCCTTGTACACAGCTCAAGTAAGTCCCTTCGTTTCTCTTGGTCTCACTTAAAACTTCAGGGGTTGAGCTAGATGGCTCAAAGGCCCCTGTCTAGCTCTAAATCCCTGAATTAAGGACAAGTGAAAGATCTATATAAGCCATACTTACCCAGAGGAATCAAGAGTGGACAATACTAGGAGCTGAGTACTAACTTGACATTGGTATGCTGGGTTTTAATTTTTTTTTTAAACTACAAGTTAATTGCAATTTATCTTGTTTACTGCAAAGGCAATTAGGGAGAGGTCAATTGCCCTCAGATAAGAGCAGTTAAAGAAGAGGGTTAAACCTGGAAGCTGTCTAAATGGTTGACAGTTCTAATCTACAAAGATAGAACCAGCTGATATGTGGTTAATGTCTCTGGAGCCCAGAGATAAAATCCCTCCGCGGATCTCAGGATTATAGAATCTGCCCTGGAAGGTCAAGCCTTGACACTGACCCCTATTGTTAAGGGATCTTTGGAAATCTTCTAGCCTCTAGAACTTAGGAAGCTCTCAAAGGGTCAAAGAAACCCAGTCCAGTTCTAGAAAGCTCAAGAACAGAGCTACAGAACAAAGTCTGTCCGCTCTCTCCTCCTCCTCCTCCCCCCCCCACCCCTTTCCCCTCCCGCCCGGCTCCTAGATCCTCTCCCATTCCAACTCTTCTCCCCATCCCTCCTCTCCCCCCAGTGCTCTACTCCTTCCACTGCCCCATCCCTCTTGCCTCCAAGCCCTTCTGCTTTCCTGTCTCTCCTAGGTCCCCCTCCTTATCCCGTTCTCTGCCATCCCACCGTGGGGCTCAATCGCTGGCCTTGGGCGGGGTTTGCGGGCAGGTGCGCCAACAGCGGCCAGGCTGGAAAGCCGGCGCGTCTCGGTGCCCGCTAGCCTCTATCGGGGTGAGGCGGCCGCGGCTCTGGCCCTCCCGGCCGGCCTCACGTGACTGTGACAGGGCCCCTCCCCTCCCCCCCCCCGCCACGGCTGCTCATGCCCCTCGGTGGCTGCGGCTCCCCAGGACGTGGGGGCGGCGCTCCTGGGCAGGGGGAGGAGCCTTGAGGAGGTGGAGCCGGGGCGGGGCGGGGCGGGGCCGGGGGTAAGGGAAGGGCCCCGGGCTGCTGCTGTGGATCCCGCCCACAAAGCCTGAGCAGCCGGCAGCCGGCCCCGGGGGCAGCAGGGGCGGAACTACCTGGGAGTGCCTGGCGCATCCCGCATCCAGCATCCCGCAGCCCCACTCGGCTTTCTGCATCCCGCAGGCGCTCAGGTGGGAGCCAGGTGAGCGCGCAAGGGCGCCAGCGGGGCCTGGGAGGGAAGGCAGGGCGCCGGGCTGCGCGCACCTCCCGCCCCAGGTGTCCTTGCCCGGGTAGCTCCAGGCGGAGAGCCAGTTACCAGGCAGCTCTGGGACCCACGGGACCCAAGGAGAGGGCAGGGGGACGTGGACACTCCCCACGCCAGCCTAAGCCCCGGGGATGCCAAACTCCAGGGAAATGTGCACCCCGGAGGGCTCCGCTGGGAACTCTGCCTTCCGCACCTAGCACCGAAGCGAAGATCTGGGGGCTTTGCGCTGACCTTCTTGGTAAGTGGACGCGCGCCTCTGAAAAGGGAGGGACCCGCGCGGCTCACACACACACACACGCAAGAGTATAAAGTAACGGGCAGTCTGTCATCCCTCTGGAATACTTAGCAGAGCGGATGTTCCTTCTTGGGCTCCAGGCTTGCAAACCTTAGTAGATTCTTCCTTGTCACTGTGAGAGAAGTGAGTAGAGGGGCCCCGAGGGGCCCTTCCACCACCTCCACGTCCTGGTAGGATCCAGGGTCTTTCCCTCTTTTACTCTGGCAGCCAGCTCCCTACCCCCACTGGAAAGCTGACTTGCATCTCCTTCGTTTGTTAGTTTTAGAAACACCAGGCTGTAAAAGGTTTAAACTCAGGAAAGACTTTGTTCTCTCCTTTGGGCACTGGGAGAGAGAAGGAGGACTAAGGTTTCAGGACTTAAACAAAAGTTTGCAAAGTCTCGAATTATAAACTAAGGCTCTCCTTGTTTGGGAAGTTTAGGTAACCCAGGACATTCTTTTCTAAGTTGTGATTGTATGGTTAAACTTGAAATCATTGCAACAGATAGGACTTAGCTGACTCTGACATTAGCTAAAGTCTGAGAGATGAGGTGAAAGAGAGCCTGGAGATGGAATAACCAACTGCCCATTTCCCTGAAGGGACATCTCAGCTGCCACCACCTAGACAGTCCCTCCCTGGTGATCTCAGGAAAGATTTCTCCATTTTAAAAAATACTTATATATGTGTGTGTATAGCGAGATGTATTCTACTCATCTGTAGAGGAGCTGTTCTCCCTGTAGGCTACTTGGGGTCTGATGGTTTGAGGTCTGATTTGGTATCTTTGTTGTTGTTTTGTCCCTGAAACCCTTGGGCTTCATTAGAATAGGCTTAGTTAGGCTTAATCTATGCTAATCAATTGTTATTTTCTCTTCTGGGGTTTGCCAAACTATTTCCCCTTGTAGCTAATGCCCTTTAGGATGGACTTGCTTTGGTTTTTGACCATGTATTGTTTTGTATGCCTCCCTGGTGGGAAGCTTAGTAAATAAATGCTTGCTGTTACCTTGATGTGCTCTACTCTTATTGATGTTATTTGTATTGACATACTGAGTTTTCCCCCTTTCCCCCAACGGAATGTAACCTCCTTGATGGTTGGGGCTCTTAAAAGTCTTTGTCTTTGGGTCCCTAGCACTGAAATAGCAGTAGTAGTAATGGTGGTGCTGGTTAGTAGTAGTAGCCTCAGCAGAAAGCAGTAGCAGTAGGAATATTTACATAGTACCTACTATGTGCCAACCACTGTGCTAAGCACTTTACAAATATTATCTCATTTAATCTTCACAACAACCCTTGGAAGAGATGAGTGCTGTTATCCACATTTTACAGTTGAGGAAATTGTGGCACACAGAGGTGAAGTGACTTGCCTGCTGTTACAATGACTGTCATATCTAATACACCCTTCATTAATATCTGTAGCATTAAGGTGAAACTAATGTCAACTCCCAGCAGTCAAACTTCAAGTTCATAGTAAAAAATCCTTTAATTTTCAGTGATGCAAAAAGATGTCTTATCTTGAAATAGACGTGACCCTGTTGAATTATTGATAGAGCCTAGGGAGTCAGAGATCTTGGGTTAGAATTCCATCTCCTATGTTACTGGCTGGGTGACCCTTAGCCAGTCACTACTTGTCTGAGCTTCAGTTTCTCCATCTGAAAAATGGGTTAACTGAGTACCTACTGTCCTGGATGGTGAACAGCAAATGATGGAATAGAAGTATAAGACATAAGTGTAAGCCTATGTGGAACTGTCTTAATATATAAATACGGTCAGGAAGTAGCATGGAGATATATGTGGAGTTTAGCCCACCTATGTTGAAAGTAGAAAGAAGATCATGCCTGTGCCAGGAGCTGCCTGGTTGAGAGTGAGAGGCAAGTAAGATAAAGATCCACTGAGGGGAGGAGAGTTCTCTTCCCCAGAAGGGATACTAGGCTAAATTTGCATCTATCTGTCACCACTTAAATATCTCTAACTTAAGAGTGCCTGAGGTTCAGAATAAAAACTGTTTTCCTAATTGTGCTCAAGGGAGAGGTCAGCCCTTAATGAATACTTCAGCCTGTTCGAGGCCACCAAATTCGGGTCATACAAGACCATTATGAATGGCTAGAAAACTTCTTTATCAAAGAAAGTAGCCAAGAGAAATCAGAGATGTTATACAGATGAGAATATGTGTTATTGATGAACTCTTCTGAAAGGCTCAAGATAAGACAGCTGCTCTAACCTAGAGAGAAGGAACAATTTCATCCTGGATGGCCCATATTCAGCTGTCCCTGGGAAGTAAAGGAAGATGACCTCCATCTCATCTGCAGCTCCAGCAGCTCCTGTTAGCCATTCAAAAGTCTTCTGCCCATTTCTCCCATATCCTCTCTCCAAAAGAGTCCAACAAGCTTCCTTACAGAGATACTCAGTGTCAGGATTCTCTCAATTAGAAATCACTTACCTTTCTACTGCTCAATACAGGTCATAGGTCTGAAAACAAAATGATGCGAACTAGGAAAATAATTTAGACAAGAATAGCAAAACTCCAATGACAAACAACTTTGGAAATTGTGATCAATAAAGTGACCAATCATAACTCTAGAGGATATAAACATGCTATCTGTTACAGATTTATAGTACAGAATGAGAAATGTATGTCTGTATGTAGATAGATACAGACAGACATAGGTAGATAGGTGGGTAGGTAGATAGGTAGATGGATGGATGGATGGATGGATGGATGGATGGATGGATGGATGGTTGGATGGATGGATAGGTAAGTAAGTAGATAAGTCAATGGATAGACAGATGTTATTCAATAAATATTAAGCACCTACCATCTATCAGGCATTGTGCAAAGTGCTGAGAGCACCCATACAGGCACACACACAAAAAGGCAAAAGGAAGTCCCTGCCTTCCAGGAGCTCAAAAGCCTTAACGGGGAACTAGACAATAAACAAATATGTATAAACAAACTATCTACAGGGGTAAAGAGGAAATAATAAATCTAGGGAAGACATTAGGGGAGGGGTTGGGAAAGGTGGGAAAGATGGAGTTTTAGTTAAAGACTTGAGGAAAATCAGTACTTGGAGATGAGAAGGGAGAGCATTCTAGGCATGGAAGATAGCCAGAGAATGCCCAGTGTAAAGAAATGGAGTGTTTTTTTTCTCAGATCATCAAGGAGACCAGTGTCACTGGATTAGAGAGTACATAGATGGGTATAAAGTGTGAGAAGCCTGGAAAGGTAGGAGGGGGCTTAGCCTATGGAGGACTTTGAAAGCCAAAAGGAGCATTTTGTATGGGATCATGGAGGTAACTGAGTCACCGGAGTTTATTGAGTCTTTGTACTGAGGGTGGTGATGAAATGATCAGACCCTATTTTGAAAAATCACTTTGGTGTCCAAATAGAGGATGGACTGGAGTGAAAAAGCCTCAGGACAGGCAGACCCACCGGCAGCTATTGCAATAATCTTAGGCATGAGGTAATTAGGGCCTGCTGGAGGGTTGGGGTAGTGTTTCCCAGGAAAGAGGGGATATATTGGAAAGATGTTAATAGATTGGATAAAGGGGAGATGAGAAACATCGAGAAGTATGTTGTGATCCTCAGGGGTCTCCAGAAGATGATGTTTCCTCTACAATAATAAGGAAGTCTCAGGATTATGAATTTTACCTTAACCATTATACTGTTAAAAGAGACTTCTCACAAAATAGGAATGATATGTGAATGCTCAGAATGTTCAAAGAAAACCCATCAATCAAATGAGACTGACCAAAAACAAAACAAAAAACAAACCAGCAATCTACCACCCCCATTGGGCTTACATAAGTAAAGAGATCTGTAATTTTTAACAACTACTATCATTTTAGAGTAGTTGTATTCCAAACAATCATGCATATAATTGGCAATTACTTTTTTGGTAATCTCTCCTGTGAGATCAGAGTAAAGGAAAAAGGCCTCCTGAATTTCTGAAACTAGAAAAAAATGGTCCAAGTTTTAGCAAGTTCTCAAAACAAACAGATCTTCAATTGGATCCAAAGGGGGAAGATGAGCCTGCCACATGTTTCATCTATAGGGGACTGGACTGAATGATGTCTTCTCTCTTTCAGCATGGGCATTTAAAGAGCCCTGGTTTTCTGGGTTTGTGCACCTGAATTTGGGAAAACAAATCTTGGCACTTTTGAGGCTAAAGTTTGTTTCTTGTCCTTCTTCCCTAATAGTAGAAATATAAGTGTAAGGCTTCAGTTACTGTCCTGGACCAAGAATTTTTAAAAACGAGCTTTTAATTTTGTGAAGGTGAATGATGACTGAAATAACTTTGACTTCTTATATACAATTGAATATTCCTAGTAGTTTGCTGAGTTTGTTTAAAAAATAATTTTTTTCCAATTCATTGTTTTGCCATTTCTTTAAAATCAAAGTCCTAATGTGTGAACCTTTGTTTCTTCAGTCACGTGAGACAGTATGACATAGTGGATGGATAAAGAGAGCTGGAATCAGAAAGTTGGATATATCCAAATAGAATTCTCATTTTAAAATTCCCAATAAATGGTCATTCAAACTCTGCTTTAATACCTCTAAGAACCAGCAAAACCTGAATTTGAATCTCACTTCTGACATTGGCATTTGTATGACAAGGCAGAATCGCTGAACTCCTGAACCTCAGTTTCCTTATCTGTAAAAAGGTGATAGTGGTACTCATAGTACCTCTCTCATAGTGCTTTGGCAGAGGTCATTAAAATTATACACGTGTGCATGGTAGCATGCATTTTCCCATTCTTTTGGAATCTCTCTCCTCTTTGAGAGGCTTACAGAAGTACCCTAAGTACCTTCTGAAAGATCCCTAGCCTTTGGGTTGGTGCCACATCCAGCACAGACATTTTTTGCTGGGTGATTTGGGTAGGTCTAGCCAATCTTCCATTTTATCTCCAGTGACAGACATCCTCCTTGGGCAGGTTGAACTCTGAAGAGTTGAGTGTCATTGGAGAGACTCTGTGATCTCTGGCAGGCAGAGTGGAAATCAGATGGAAAGATCCCGGGGTCCTTAGGGTGCAGCAACAAAATAGATGGTGAAGGCTTCTTCTTTCATGTCATTTCCACCAACAAGAGAATATCCTTTTTCTGATTTTGAGCCAAAAGGACTTTGGTGGGAAGAACTTTTCTTTCTGAATCTTGAGGAACTATGGCTGTAGCTCCTTCGGGAGCTGGTCCAGTCTCCAGAGGGGCTGCTTCCTAAGAGAATGGCTGAGGGCTTGGGGCTGGAAGCATTTCTACTCCCAAAGATCTGGGGTTTAAGGCCCTGGGCTGTCTCCATCAGGGTCTACAGGAAGATGGTGGTTAAGGTGGTGATAGTGGTTTGCCGCATAAGGCACATGCTGCCTCCTTTGTCTTTCTTAGGGGGCCCAATTGCTTTAGCTCAGTCTTGTCTTGTCTTGTTTGCCCTGAATATGGCAGTTGGTTGACAGTTGGTGGGGGTGGCTGACCTCTCCTTTACCAGAGTCATTTCTCTGGATGATGGCTGTGTGGACTGGGCTGAATGTAAGACCTGTGGTCTGGGGGTGGGGAAGAGAGTGCTGCCATCTGTGCCCTGGCTAACTCTGCTTATTTTTTAGCAAAATTTTAAAGTTCCTTCAGACTCTAAATCTATGATCCTGTGAAAAGTAAGCTGAGATGAATATACAAAAACCTGCTGCGAATAATTATCCAAAGGGTCATTGTGTACTTTTGGATCGGGTTGACTTTAGAGGCATTCATTCTGAACATCTAGTAAGGGCCTACTTTTGCAGGTACTGGATTGATTGCTTGTTATACACACATATCTAGGACTTGGGTCTAGCTAGCTCTCAAGAAAATTTTCATATAAACAATGAAAAGAACATCCAAATAGCTACTATATAAGAGAAAAGAAGTGAGTAAGATGCTAATTGTAAGAGCTAATTCATTATTTTTTATCATTTATTTTTATATTTTAAACTCTTTATTTCCTGTCTTAGTAACAACTTTAAGACTGAAAAGCAAGGGCTAGACAAACAAGGTTAAGTGACTTGAATCCAGTTCCTCCAAAGACTTGAAGTCTGGCAATCTATCCACTGTGCCATCTAGATGCCTCTTGACCAGATGGTCTCTAAGGTTCCTTGCATTCTAGGTTTCATTTTATAAGAAAGGAAACTGAGGCTCAGGGAGTATGAAGAAACTTTCCCAAAGTCACACAGGTAGTAGCAAGTGGCAGAATAAGGATTGAACTCAGGCTCCATGGCTCAAAGTTTAGCATACTTTCCATTGTACCACATTACCTCTCCTGGTTCACTTCTCCTCATTTTATAGATGGGGAAACTGAGACCTTTTAAGTGACTTCTTGCTCACAGTCATGCAGGTAGGTAAGCATTAAAGGCAGTATTCCATCCTAGATCCTCTGGCTTCAAAGCTGGTTCTTTGCCCAGGGTACCATCTTCCCTTATATTCTTCCTTTGTCAGTCTCTAGTCTACTCCTGATTTTCCCTTCCATATTCTACCATTCGAAGATCTCAACTTCCATCTCTTAATAGGTTTAGTAGCTGACATTTATATGGTGTTTTGAGGTCTGCTGAGCTCTTATTATCTCAATTGTCACTCACAACCATTTGAGATAGCTAGTTTTAAGTATTATTATCTTAATTTTACAGACAGGGAAACTGAGGCTCAGAGGCGTAAAGTGGCTTGTTCATTCTCATTTGGCTAACTAGTGTGTGAGGAGGAATTTGAATCTAGCTTTCCCAGATCCAAGCCCTAGTGCTCTCTCCTTTCTCTCAGATGCTGTGAGAGGAGAGAGAGAGAGAGAGAGAAAGAGAGAGAGAGAGAGAGAGAGAGAGAGAGAGAGAGAGAGAGAGAGAAAGTGAGAGAGAGAAAAAGTGAGAGAGAGAAAAAGTGAGAGAGAGAGAGAGTGAGTGAGTTCTGGTGATAATTAAATGGGGAAAAATGAGTTATTCTAAATAACTAGAGATATTATCCAGCAGGAAGTTTCCTAATGCAATATTGCATTCATAAGATTATAGATTTAGAGCTGAGAGGGAAGTGCTTTGCTGGGCTGCTTTATTATTACTTTTTATCCTTAGTACCTTTAACTATTATTAATTGGAGTTGGGGTCGCTGGGAGGGGAAAAGATCTAGACCTGTGATTTCTTGGAGTATAGGGAACTCTTACGTGAGGAACTCCCTTCTACCAAAGCAGGTCAGCACCTTCTCTCTTACTTAAAGTCTTAGAGAATTGCCAGGACCTCCAAGAGGTTTGACTTGGATCATACAGCCAGTATTTGAAAGAGGTGGAATTTGAACCCAGATCCACTATCACGCTGCTTTTTTGTACATATTAGGCTTTTAGTGGATATTTGTTTGAATTGAATTCATGGGATAATAGATCAAGAATGAGTAGGGACTTCAGACTTTCTACTCCAGTCTCCTCCTTTTACAGATGAGGAAACTGAGGTCCAAAAAGGAAAAGTCACTTTTCCAAGGTCATACCCAGGTAAGCACCAGGAGCAGGACTTTAAACCAGGTCCCCTGACTCCCTTTCCTTTTAGATATGAGGAAACTGAGCCCCAGACAGAGAAGTGACTTCCCAAGATTAGACATTTTGTCATTTGTTAATTAATTCATTTAAAAAATGTTTGTTGAATGCCTGCTATGTGGGAAATGCAGTGACTGCTTTGAGTTTTATTCACCTTAATAGAAAAGCAACATTTCTTTGGCAAATGTACATCTATGTTGTTTGAGGATCAAGGAATATTGGAGAGAGAGAGAGAGAGAGAGAGAGAGAGAGAGAGAGAGAGAGAGAGAGAGAGAGAGAGAGAGAGAGAGAGAGAGAACTAATTGATACAGCCATGGAAGAAGGCTGATTGTATTGGCTTGTTGGGATTTGAGTTTATGTAATGGTTTTCAGTTGTGTTGTATGCCATTTATAAAGCTGCCCTACCCCCTCAATTTCCACCAAATAATACTGCATTAAGAAATTTGTCTTGAATGCAAACTGTCATTCTGATGACACAGAACTTTGTTGTTGTTTTTTTAAAGAGGCTCCACAACCTGCCCAAAGATTTACTGCTTGTCATTTACCGAATACCTGAAGAGCCACAAATCAAAATCTGGTATTTTCAGAACTCTACAGTTTACAATATGGGCCTGAACTTGCTGGGTCAAAATTGGCCCATATTGCTGCAGTTGTATCTTCAAAGGAATTAAATACCTCAGAAGAAATGACTTGATATTATTAAATTTATAGGGCTGCAGTGTTCATTGCCTTGGGACTACTTTAGGGCCCCATTCTCCTGTCATCTGTGAAATCAATCATATTTTTAGTGCCCGGTGGCAAATAGCTTCCTTGAGAGAAGGTTGTTTGGTCTGGTGCTTAGAAAGCAGAAATAAGAATAAGGGTTGGGTTTCACATCACTCTTTCAGCCTCTGGAGCCTTTGCTGAAATCTTGGTCTTAAGTTTATGACATTAGAGCTGGAAGAGGCAATAGAAGTCCCCCTCATTTTATAGGTGAGGAACCAAGACCCCAAGAAGGTAAATGTCTTCCCCAAGGTTACCCAAGTGGTCAATAGTAGTAAATAATTCATGTACTTTCCCCTATGCCAGTGATGGGCAAACTATTCCCCTGCAGGCCAGATCCAGGCTATAGTTTGCCCAGCACTGCCTTAAGTAATTCCTTAATCACTACATCTGGCTGTGGGGGCATAGGGATTAGGGAATTGCTTAAGGCAGTGATGGGCAAACTGGGAATAGTCCTATGCAATATTGGCCCTACAAGAAGTAAGTAACTCTTTCTTTTCAGTTTCTTGGAAGACTCTTTATCAAAATGACCAGAATTTAGGGGTGACAGCTGCTTCTTATCATTTTGGAGGCATCAGAGCTGTAAATGACTCAGAATGGGTTGAGGGGGATTCTGAGTATTTGAAGATTCTGCCACCAGAGGCCAAGTTAATGTAAGAAATAAAATGGATATAGAAGGATAGATTTAAAAGTTTTAGGGTTTTAAAGGATTTATTGGTAGTCATTAGAAAAATGAAGCCACATGTCATACTAAGAGTCATTTTGAAAAAAAAAACAACAACAAAAAACTGCCATTATCTGTCCTCCTCCCATCCTGGCTCTGCTCCAAAGGCAGAAAAGAGGAAATACCAAACCAGTTCTCAGACTTTATCCTTCTCTCTACATTATACGCTTCCTGCCTATGTAATTATGCAAGCAAGGAATCATGGGAAATGTAGTTTCAAGGAGACCTAAATGTCCACTGGAAGTTTCGATCAGGGACCTGTAAGAATAAAGAGAGACTCTGCTAATACTGTAATAATAGTGAGAGCCAAGTAACCAATGTTATGATAGAGGGGAGATAGAGAGAGTCTATGAGGTGAGACTCTCTTCTAGCTCTCCCCTCCCATCGAATATACTCTAGTGTAGAGATCTCTTTATCATCTCTGATAATCTAATAAAGACAGTTTAGTTGATAAGGAAATAAGGATGGGACAAGGTAGTTGTCTTTTACCTCATGCTTACAGCTCTGGCTCCAGGAGCATGGAGTTATTATATATATTTCAAGACTCATTTCACACAAAAGAACCTCCCCTGAAACTTAGCAGATGCGCAGAAATTACAAATTATGTCACATCAAAACACAAAACATTGGCTTCAGAATAGACCAAGGCCAAGGCTAAATTTTGACTAAGTTCTTATCAGAAAGCCAAGTTGGGGAGTATCCCTCTCAGGGTCAAATTGCTCCCCCCCCCCAAGATTTTGGCCTTGGCTATACCAGGCAGCAGCATTTCTGGTAAAAGGGGAACAGTGTTAACTCTTTAAATTCAGGAACTTAAAACTTTTCAATAAGGCCACAATACTTTTCAACAAAAAATCACAAGGATCACAAAAGGGGTCAAAAAAGGAGTCTCAGATTTTTATCTATTCTCTTATTGGCTTCCCACATTCTAGGAGACTTTGAGGGGGTGTCACCCCTAAACTGGGTGACCTGGATTGTCATGCTGCCCCACAGGAGTTGGGGGCGAGGTTTCCCTAAAAGATGAGGTATGTGGTACCCCAATCAGATTCTGAATGATGGCGGGGTTCATGCAAGCCTCCCCTGAGGTCAGTCAACTTCACATCGGGTGGTCTGGCTTCAAGATGGAGGCAGCCAGACAAAGCTGTGATTCCCCTCTCTCTCGCTGTATCTCAGGCACTCTGGAACTCTATCTGACTAATGAATGGCTTTTATTATTCACAATTCAGGGGTTAGGGAAAGGGGTGAAGGGCAGAGGGATTTGGGGTATCCTCTTCTCTATTTCTATGGGGTCCGTCACTCAGGTGGGAACCTTTGGGGTTCCCACTCCCAAGCTTCTTCCCTCATCTCTTTTCCTCCTGTTTCTATTACTATTTCTATCTTTTCTATAATTGTAAGTTAGACCGGAAAGGGTCTCTCAGCAAGGTTGGGTAATGGGAGAAGGAGCCTAAGAGATTGCTCCCAAAATGGAGTCCAAAAACTTAACTCACTCTTTATTGAAGTCTTGCTGAGTGAGAAGCGATGGGATTCCTTTGACCAGGGAATCGGGGTATCAATGTCCAAAGAAAGATCCTCAGGAAGCCCTCAGGACTGGATTCGAGCTGAGATGTTCTCCTCCTCCCTCTCTCAGTCCAATGCCAGGCTCCTTTTCCTCCTCCTTCCTTCTCTGGAGAATTTCCCAGAATCCTCTCTGCCCTCAACTGTCACCAACTGTCAGCCACTCCTTTTTTGTCCCATCCCCCTTGCACAAATGCCATCCTTGCCAGACATCAANAGAGAGAGAGAGAGAGAGAGAGAGAGAGAGAGAGAGAGAGAGAGAGAGAGAGAGAACTAATTGATACAGCCATGGAAGAAGGCTGATTGTATTGGCTTGTTGGGATTTGAGTTTATGTAATGGTTTTCAGTTGTGTTGTATGCCATTTATAAAGCTGCCCTACCCCCTCAATTTCCACCAAATAATACTGCATTAAGAAATTTGTCTTGAATGCAAACTGTCATTCTGATGACACAGAACTTTGTTGTTGTTTTTTTAAAGAGGCTCCACAACCTGCCCAAAGATTTACTGCTTGTCATTTACCGAATACCTGAAGAGCCACAAATCAAAATCTGGTATTTTCAGAACTCTACAGTTTACAATATGGGCCTGAACTTGCTGGGTCAAAATTGGCCCATATTGCTGCAGTTGTATCTTCAAAGGAATTAAATACCTCAGAAGAAATGACTTGATATTATTAAATTTATAGGGCTGCAGTGTTCATTGCCTTGGGACTACTTTAGGGCCCCATTCTCCTGTCATCTGTGAAATCAATCATATTTTTAGTGCCCGGTGGCAAATAGCTTCCTTGAGAGAAGGTTGTTTGGTCTGGTGCTTAGAAAGCAGAAATAAGAATAAGGGTTGGGTTTCACATCACTCTTTCAGCCTCTGGAGCCTTTGCTGAAATCTTGGTCTTAAGTTTATGACATTAGAGCTGGAAGAGGCAATAGAAGTCCCCCTCATTTTATAGGTGAGGAACCAAGACCCCAAGAAGGTAAATGTCTTCCCCAAGGTTACCCAAGTGGTCAATAGTAGTAAATAATTCATGTACTTTCCCCTATGCCAGTGATGGGCAAACTATTCCCCTGCAGGCCAGATCCAGGCTATAGTTTGCCCAGCACTGCCTTAAGTAATTCCTTAATCACTACATCTGGCTGTGGGGGCATAGGGATTAGGGAATTGCTTAAGGCAGTGATGGGCAAACTGGGAATAGTCCTATGCAATATTGGCCCTACAAGAAGTAAGTAACTCTTTCTTTTCAGTTTCTTGGAAGACTCTTTATCAAAATGACCAGAATTTAGGGGTGACAGCTGCTTCTTATCATTTTGGAGGCATCAGAGCTGTAAATGACTCAGAATGGGTTGAGGGGGATTCTGAGTATTTGAAGATTCTGCCACCAGAGGCCAAGTTAATGTAAGAAATAAAATGGATATAGAAGGATAGATTTAAAAGTTTTAGGGTTTTAAAGGATTTATTGGTAGTCATTAGAAAAATGAAGCCACATGTCATACTAAGAGTCATTTTGAAAAAAAAAACAACAACAAAAAACTGCCATTATCTGTCCTCCTCCCATCCTGGCTCTGCTCCAAAGGCAGAAAAGAGGAAATACCAAACCAGTTCTCAGACTTTATCCTTCTCTCTACATTATACGCTTCCTGCCTATGTAATTATGCAAGCAAGGAATCATGGGAAATGTAGTTTCAAGGAGACCTAAATGTCCACTGGAAGTTTCGATCAGGGACCTGTAAGAATAAAGAGAGACTCTGCTAATACTGTAATAATAGTGAGAGCCAAGTAACCAATGTTATGATAGAGGGGAGATAGAGAGAGTCTATGAGGTGAGACTCTCTTCTAGCTCTCCCCTCCCATCGAATATACTCTAGTGTAGAGATCTCTTTATCATCTCTGATAATCTAATAAAGACAGTTTAGTTGATAAGGAAATAAGGATGGGACAAGGTAGTTGTCTTTTACCTCATGCTTACAGCTCTGGCTCCAGGAGCATGGAGTTATTATATATATTTCAAGACTCATTTCACACAAAAGAACCTCCCCTGAAACTTAGCAGATGCGCAGAAATTACAAATTATGTCACATCAAAACACAAAACATTGGCTTCAGAATAGACCAAGGCCAAGGCTAAATTTTGACTAAGTTCTTATCAGAAAGCCAAGTTGGGGAGTATCCCTCTCAGGGTCAAATTGCTCCCCCCCCCCAAGATTTTGGCCTTGGCTATACCAGGCAGCAGCATTTCTGGTAAAAGGGGAACAGTGTTAACTCTTTAAATTCAGGAACTTAAAACTTTTCAATAAGGCCACAATACTTTTCAACAAAAAATCACAAGGATCACAAAAGGGGTCAAAAAAGGAGTCTCAGATTTTTATCTATTCTCTTATTGGCTTCCCACATTCTAGGAGACTTTGAGGGGGTGTCACCCCTAAACTGGGTGACCTGGATTGTCATGCTGCCCCACAGGAGTTGGGGGCGAGGTTTCCCTAAAAGATGAGGTATGTGGTACCCCAATCAGATTCTGAATGATGGCGGGGTTCATGCAAGCCTCCCCTGAGGTCAGTCAACTTCACATCGGGTGGTCTGGCTTCAAGATGGAGGCAGCCAGACAAAGCTGTGATTCCCCTCTCTCTCGCTGTATCTCAGGCACTCTGGAACTCTATCTGACTAATGAATGGCTTTTATTATTCACAATTCAGGGGTTAGGGAAAGGGGTGAAGGGCAGAGGGATTTGGGGTATCCTCTTCTCTATTTCTATGGGGTCCGTCACTCAGGTGGGAACCTTTGGGGTTCCCACTCCCAAGCTTCTTCCCTCATCTCTTTTCCTCCTGTTTCTATTACTATTTCTATCTTTTCTATAATTGTAAGTTAGACCGGAAAGGGTCTCTCAGCAAGGTTGGGTAATGGGAGAAGGAGCCTAAGAGATTGCTCCCAAAATGGAGTCCAAAAACTTAACTCACTCTTTATTGAAGTCTTGCTGAGTGAGAAGCGATGGGATTCCTTTGACCAGGGAATCGGGGTATCAATGTCCAAAGAAAGATCCTCAGGAAGCCCTCAGGACTGGATTCGAGCTGAGATGTTCTCCTCCTCCCTCTCTCAGTCCAATGCCAGGCTCCTTTTCCTCCTCCTTCCTTCTCTGGAGAATTTCCCAGAATCCTCTCTGCCCTCAACTGTCACCAACTGTCAGCCACTCCTTTTTTGTCCCATCCCCCTTGCACAAATGCCATCCTTGCCAGACATCAAAATTAGTTCAAGGACTCCCAAATTTCCAATATCACATTCCCCCCTGAGATCTGGAGGAAGACTGGTATTCCTGATGGATCTTGTAAACATAGCCAACTTTTAAGTTATACAAATTTGGGAATAAAAAGAAAAGAGGACAAAACCAATGATCCAACGATTGCTAGGAGCATTAACAAAAAGCCAATTAGGGGCAGTCCCCTTCGGCATAAGAGTGTACATTCAAAAAATGCATTCAACTCCCCATAGTTGAATCAACTACACCCCAAAGTTCATTCTGGATCTTCTTGATGCAGTGTAGGTTTCTGCAGGCATCTTCATGGTGCCTTCTCCAAACAGGTTCTCCAAACTGGATTCTGGGGAGATGGCAAATTTCTTATCCTGAAATTACCCTCAAAAGAATTTAAACTTTACATTATAGATTATAAAACATATATTCCCTTCTGAGGAGAATTACACATTTCCCTCTGAAATTACTCTCAAAAGAATTTAAATTTTACATTATAAATTATAAAACATATATTCTGATTATAAAACATACACTATGGAAGGTTCTATATAGTGAGGACTGTGAGTGCCCCGTCTAGATGTCACCTAAGGAACATTCTGGCCAAGGTTAAAGTAGCTCACCATCACCTAAATTTGTCAAAAAACTGGAAAATGAGGAGTTGTCCCTCAATTGAGGAATGACTAAATAAATTGTGGTATATGTTGGTGATGGAATATTATTGTGCTGAAAGGAATAAAGAAATGGAGGAAATTCATGTAAACTGGAATGACCTCCAGGAACTGATGCAGAGAAAAAGGAACAGAACCAGGAGAACATTGTACACAGAGACTGATACACTATGGTGCAATCAAATGTAATGGACTTCTTTACTAACGGCAATGTAATGACCCAGGACAATCCAGAGGAACTTATGAGAAAGAATGCTACCAACATCCAGAGAAAGAACTGTGGGAGCAGAAACACAGAAGAAAAACATATGATCAATCACATGGTTCAGTGGGGATATGATTGGTGTTTTGATGTTAAAAGATCACTCTACTACAAATATGAATAATATGGAAATAGGTTTTGAACAATGATACTTGGAACTGCTTGTTGGCTTTGGGAGGGGGGAAGAGAAAGCATGAAAAAAATATTATAAATAAAAAATTAAAAAAGGAATTACCTAAATTTAGAGGTAGCTCCATGATGTTATGGTTAGAGCACTGAATATGAAGACAGGAAAAACTTGAGAAAAAAGCTTTCTCAGACATTAATGAGCTGTGTGATCCTGGGAAAGTTGCTTAACTTCCATCAGTCTCATCACATGGGCTCCTTGAGGACAGGAATAGAGCAATGCATTTTTTTCTTTTCTTTTTAAAAAAATTAACTTATTGATTTAGAATATTTTTCCAGGGGTACATGATTCATGTTCTTTCCTTCCCTGCTTCCCTCCCCTCTCCCGGAGCCAACAAGCAATTCCACTGGGTTATCCATGTTTCATTGTTCAAAACCTATTTCCTTATTATTCATATTTGCACTGGAGTGATCTTTTAACATCAAAACTCCAATCATATCCCCATCGAACCATGTGATTGATCCTATGTTTTTCTTCTGTGTTTCTACTCCCACAGTTCTTTCTCTGGATGTGGATAGCATTCTTTCTCATAAATTCCTCTGGATTAATCTGGATCATTGCAAGAGCAATGCCTTTTAAACAATATTCTTAGTACAGTGCCTGGCCCATAACAAGCACTTAATAAATGCTCACTGAGTGTTGGCTGACCCATCCATAAAATTAGAATAAAATAATGATTTATTTCATGGATTATTATGAAGATTAAATGAGATAACATATCTAATTATTCTTTATGAACCTTTAATTGCTGTATGGTCTATCCAAAAAACCTTGGGGCAGATTTAAGTTTTAATATTTTAAGGCTGCATGAAGGCTTGGGTCATGCTGTATAAATGCTAGTTCTTCTTGGAACCCCTGTTTTCACCTCCAAGCATCCATCCACCAACACAAGGCTCTTGGCACCATTTTAATAAAATATCTCAGGAGTCCAATAAAGGCAAGAGATGTAACATGGTGTAACAGATAGCTGGTCACAGAGTCAGGAAGACCTGTGTTCCATGCTGGCTTTTGACCCTTCTAGGCTGTCATCCAACTATATTGGCAGAAGCATTTTCCTCCTTTTGGAGTTCCTCAGGCCTATGAAATCATAGTTCTTGTCCTGATTCTACCGGGGTCAATTATCAAATGATTCTTCGGATGTGGTTTTTCTAAAGAAAATGATGTTAAGAAGAAGCCATTCCCATTGACTTTGAGGACCTCTGGGCCCCTGTTTTATCTCTTTCTTATAAGAACTTCTGAGGTATTGAACTGCCTTAGCTATCCATTGCCCCCCCCCAAAAAAATTAGGAAAATGCTTGGCATATTATAAATACTTAATAAATGTCTTTCACATACTCACTCCCCTTCCAGATCTCAGGGCTCAATTGGGCCCTAAAAATAATAATTAGAAAATGCTTCAAAGTTGGCAACACATCTTCTACACTTGATCTCACTGGGTCCTCACAACAACCCTGTGAAGTAAGTCCTACAGATATTTTTAACCTTATTTTATAGATAAGGAGAGGCAAGTGCAGAGATATTTAAGTCGCATAGCCAGTAAGCATTGGAGGCAAGATATGAACCCAGGTCTGCCTAGGTCCAAGGCATCACTCTCTCTACAGAGCCAATGTTGCCTCTCTGGCAAAAACTTTATACCTTCCCCATTGACTAATGTAAGTTATTCCAATCAAGTTTGGCTAGGCTACTGAAGCTAGGGGGCCATGGGAACTTCTTTATCTTTCTCACTGAAAGTTCCAAACACAATTACCAGTTTCCAAGCACATTTTGTGGGTTTGTGATATTCTCCACTGGGCTATAAATGGATGGCATTGACAGCTCTATTTGTCATTCTTAAAGTGAAGTCTTACTCTCCTTTGTGCTAAAATCAGAATCAGATGTTCCATGTTTCTGTGTATAATGGTTTTATTTTCATATTTACAAAATTACATTCACAACCTAATACCCTATGCCGGTTTCCATTTTCAAGATTTCTGTTGGTTGTTTTTAGGGGGCCTGAGTCTGGGACATAACTGAGGGAAAACACCGTATGCGGCATTCAAGGCATCTATTTATTGAGATTCTAATATGCGTGCTTGAAATATCTCACCATATGGAGACAAAGACATTTCTATTGGATTTGACGATGTGTGTATTCCAGTGGAATTTTTTTGCTCCTTCTAAATACATTTCTTGTCATCCTTTCATCATGATGAAATGGCCAACGTTGATTGTTCATAGAATTGACAAAATTGGTTTTACCAAAAAAAAAAATATTAAAACTCACTTTTTAGATTATAACACATTTTCACTGTGACTAACAACACAAGGTAGATGATATAAATACACATACATGCACACTGACAAATATATAGAGCTGTATTGGTCTTTGTTGGAGACGCCTCTCATCATTCAGGTTCAATGTTGGGATGAAATGAAGCATGATAGAAAAAGGTGTTGAACATCACAAGGCAATGAAACAAGAATAGTAAAGCTTAGTTTCTCTGGAACTCTCTCTCTTTCTCACACACACACACACACACACACACACACACACACACACACACATAAACATATATTACCATCTTGCCTTCTTCTGGTCATTGGAGCAAGATATGGCAAAGGATATGGCCTGTGTGGTCTTCAGGAATCCACCACGTATGAGAGGCTTAGATTCCATGTAGCTAGACTTTTTAGTCCATGCTTTTTGATGACCAGGAAGTTGTATCAAGGAAGCCAGAGCCAATCAGGGGTTGGAGCAAAAATCTCTATTTACCTTCTTCTAGGTAATATCTCCCTATGTAGTGTGTAGGAGGAAAGAAACCATGTCAGGAAAATATTGATCTTATCATAGTCTGCACATGTCATTTTTATCACCATTGGGAACTATTCCTGCCTCCTATGAAGATTACTGCCCCAAGCAGGCTGGGTCTTTTCTCCCTTTTAGAGTTGTCTTAGACACTGAGTAGTTGTGATTTATCCAAAATCTCAAAATCTGTATGTCTTCTGGATTCTGGGACCAGCCCTCTATCCAGCCTAGTACATTTCCTCTTTATTATCCTCATTTTATAGATGTCAAAACTGAAGTTCAGATTGATTAAACTATTTGCCTTCAGTTGCAGAGCTATTAAGTATTGAAACAGGATCTGAATCCAGGTCATCTGACTCCAAAACATCAATTATTCACTTATATCTTGCCACTGTGCTGGGATCTCATGGTGAAGTTATAGTTGGAGAGAATGGCTTAGCCCATGGAGCACCACTCCAAGCAACTCATCCCTACTAAAAATTCTATCCCAACATATATGGGCTATGTAGAGGCAAAGGAAAACTGTGAAGTACTTTGCAATGCCTACCTGTTGACATTGTGAACATACTCCCCTAAATTACTTATGGATCCTATTTTTTATTTATTTAATTGATTAATTTAGAATACTTTCCATGGTTACATAATTTGTATTCTTTTCCTCCCTTCCTCTCTCCCCCTTCCAAAAGCCATTCCAGTGGGTTTTACGTGTGCCATTGATCAAGACCTATTTTCATATTATTAATATTTGCAATGAGTGATTGGTTAGAGTTTACATCTCCAAACATATCCCCATTGAACTATGTGGTCAAGAAAATGTTTTTCTTCTGTGTTTCTGCTCCCACAGTTCTTTCTCTGGATGTGGATACATTCTTTGTCATAAGTCCCTCAGAATTGTCCTGTGTCATTGCATTGCTGCTAGTACAGAAGTCCATTGTGTTTGATTTTACCACAGTGTATCAGTCTCTGTATACAATGTTCTCTTGGATCTGCTCCTTTCACTCTGCATCAATTCCTGGAGGTCGTTCCAGTTCACATGGAATTCCTCCAGTTTATTATTCCTTTGAGCACAATAGTATTCCATCATCAGCAGATACCACAATTTGTTCAGCCATTCCCCAATCGAAGGACATTCCCTTATTTTCCAATTTTTTGCCACCACAAAGAGCTCAGCTATAAATATTTTTGCATATGTCTTTTTCCTTATTATCTTTTTGGGGTACAAATCTAGCAGTGATATGACTGGGTCAAAGGGCAGGCAGTCTTTTAAAGCCCTTTGGGCATAGTTCCAAATTGCTATCCAGAATAGTTGGATCAATTCACAACACCACCAGCAATGCATTAATGTCCCAATTTTGCCACATCTCCCCCAACATTTATTTCTTTCCTTTGCCGTCATGTTAGTCAATCTGCTAGGTGTGAGGTGGTACCTCAGAGTTGTTTTGAGTTGTATTTTTCTAATTATAAGAGATTTAGAACACTTTTTCATGTGCTTATTGATAGTTTTGATTTATCTGAAAATTGCCTATTAATGTCCCTTGTCCATTTATCAGTTGGGGAATGGCTTGATTTTTTGTATAATTGACTTAGCTCCTTATAAATTTGAGTAATTAGACTACTTATTGGCTCCTAGCTGTGGAGCTAGTAGGGACATCAGAGGCTTCTAGTCCAATCTCCTCATTCCACAGATAAGTAATCAGAATCACTCAACAGCGAGATCCAACTTGCCCAAGGTCCCACCAGTAGCATGTGGTGGAGGCAGGATTTGGACCCAGGTTCTCTGCTGCCACAATATTTAGGATTCTTTTAATTACTAAATACATGCCAGGCACTGATGTAGGAACCAGAGATCTGAGAAATGGTGCTGGCCCTGTGCCTGCAATCTATTGGGAAAAACAACATGTGCACATAAAATAGGTATTTAAAAAGTCAACGCAAGTTCATACCAAGAGGGAGGCCCTGGAAGCTGACAGGAATTGTGGAAAGTCTAAGGAGAGAGGCAGCTAAATGGCTCAATGGATAGAGCACCAGACCAGGAGATAGGAGAGCTTGAGTTCAAATGTGACCTCAGATATTTCCTAGCTATTTGACCCTGGGCAAGTCACTTAATACCAGCTGCCTAGCCCTTACCTTTCTTTTGCCTTGGAACCAATACTTAGTATCTTTTCTAAGATGAAAAATAGGGGGCTTTTGTTTGTTTGTTTTTAAATCCTTCCCTTCTGTCTTAGAATCAATACTATGTATTGGTTCCACAGCAGAGGAATGAATGGTAAGGGTAGGCAATGGGGGTTAAGTGACTTATCTAGGACCACCCAGCTAGGAAATATCTGAGGCCATAATTGAACCCAGGACCTTTGGGCCTAACTCTCAATTCATGGAGTCACCTGGCTGCTCCCAAATTAAGAGTTTTATTTTAAGTTTATGGAGAATTTAAATTCAAGGCTGAAGAGTATGCATTTTTCTCCCCAGGGCCATAGGGAACATCTGCAAAATTTTGAGTGGATACACTATGGCAAAATCAGAGTATTGTAGCATCCAGAGCTAGAATAGGTGAAAATAAAGTTCCAAAAGGGGAAAAAATGAGTTCCTGAAATCACAGAGCCAAGAATCAACTATTTTCAAAAATAGTCAGAGGGTAGAAATAGACCTTGCATGGGGCATTGGTTTATTGCCCCAGAGGCAAGGATTAGAGCCTATTTGGGGGGAATGGAAGTTGGCAGCTGGTTGGTATGTTTTCCTAGTGCACCCTTGTTAGGGCCATCGCATCCCTCCAGTCCAAGAGATCTTAATATTTTTGGCGTCTTGGATCTTTCTGGCAATCTGGAGCAGCCAAGGGTCTGGCTTCAGAGACCCCTTCTGAGAATCATTTTTAAAAAATTGAAGGAAATGTTCAAATTTATTCAGAAATTAGTGAAAATTTAAGATAGAATCTTTTTCCCATTCAAGGTCAAGGGCTCCCTGAAGTCTATCCTTGTATCCCCTCAGGTTTGTAAGAATCATTACTCTAATTCTGACAGGCAGATCTGGCAAGGAAGAAGTCTTGTTTCCTTCCTCTAGTCCTTTCCAGGGCTACCGGTCCATGGCTTAGGTTCAAGTGAGAGTACACTGACCTGGTCTGGACAGAAAAGTTCCCAGCAGTAACAGTGTCTACCTGGCATATATTGCAGGTACTCCATCAGTGATTTGCTATTTGACATGGATTATGAGGACCCAGGAGCAAGGGATGGCGATTCCTGTGATATTTTGACTCGGTACTTATGGCTGTCTATGCCAATTACTGATCCAAGATAGTCAGTGCATTAGGGTCAACAGTAGAATCTAAAGAGGAGGAGAAATATTATTTATTCTTAGATTGGGGTTTTATGAAATCAAATTCCAGATGGTACTAACCTTCAGTAAATCACTGCTGTCTGTAGGTGTCTTTTCCTCCTGATTGGGTGTTGCCCACTTTGTCCTTCAGAAGCAGACAGATCCAAGCTGGCACCAGCATTTCTGCAGTCATATCCAGTGTCTTTAGCCCAGGAACCAGCTGAGTTTCAGCTACAGCAGGCAGGTGTTTGTCTGCTGTAGCCAGAGGAAAAAAGAACTCATTTTTATCATAGTCCTGGGAAGCTGGCTGGACACATGGGCCAGGAGAGGGAGCCAAAGAGCAGAGAACATGGGTGGAAGGAGAGAGACTGTCCAGAGAGAGAATGGTGTCCCTCTTTTATCCTCCACCCCCCTCCCACATTCAAGACACAGCAGTGAAATTCATTCATTCATATGTCATAAATTGAAGTCCTTCATTGGTTTCATTGTACTTATAAAGATAAGTGGAGAGAAAAGCTTAATCTTTATTCTTTGAAATGAGAGGGACATAGAAATAGATAGATAGACAGACAAACAGATAGATAGATAGACAGGCAGACAGATAGATAGACGGATGGATGGATAGATAGATAGATAGATAGATAGATAGATAGATAGATAGATAGATAGGCAGACAGACAGATAGACGGATGGATGGATGGATGGATGGATGGATGGATGGATGGATAGATAGATAATAGATAGATAGATAGATAATAGATAGATAGATAGATAAACAGACAGATAGACTTATACATAGATGGATGGATAGATGGATAGATATAGAGACAGACAGATAGACAGATATGCAGATAGATGGATAGACAGACGGACGGACGGACAGACAGACAGACGGACGGACGGACGGACAGACAGACAGACAGACAGATAGATAGATAGACAGGTATACTTATACATAGATGGATGGATGGATAGATAGACAGATAGACAGATAGACAGATATGCAGATAGATGGATAGACAGACAGACAGATAGATAGATAGATAGATAGATAGATAGATAGATAGATAGATAGATAGGCAGACAGACAGATAGACGGATGGATGGATGGATGGATGGATGGATGGATGGATGGATGGATAGATAGATAATAGATAGATAGATAGATAATAGATAGATAGATAGATAAACAGACAGATAGACTTATACATAGATGGATGGATAGATGGATAGATATAGAGACAGACAGATAGACAGATATGCAGATAGATGGATAGACAGACGGACGGACGGACAGACAGACAGACGGACGGACGGACGGACAGACAGACAGACAGACAGATAGATAGATAGACAGGTATACTTATACATAGATGGATGGATGGATAGATAGACAGATAGACAGATAGACAGATATGCAGATAGATGGATAGACAGACAGACAGATAGATAGATAGATAGATAGATAGATAGATAGATAGATAGATAGATAGATGGATAGATAGCTAGATAGACAGATAGATGAATGGATGGATAGATAGATGATAGTGCTTCCTATGCGCCAACCATTGTGCTATGCATTAGGATACAAATACATGCTAGCAAAACAACCCCTGCAGTCAAGGAGCTTATATTTTATTGGGGAGATAGTCTATAAAGGGGAGATATAAAATGCATAAGGGAGAAAGTCATTGAATATGTGACACCTTGTCTGCTTCTTTCCTTGACAACCTTTGATTATTTTCTAAATTCCAACTCCCCCATTTACTAAAGAACAATGCTTCTGATATCTGTGTTATTCCAGGTGAATCTGAGTTAAAGCTTTCTCAACATAGGAAGGAATTTCAGAAGTAAGCAATGCTGGTTAATAGGTTCAAGAGCTAGAAGCTGGTCAGATCCCCTTATTTTACAACTAATAAGACTGAGACCTCATAGTGTGGTTTGCCCAAGGTCATACAAGTCCTAAGTACTAGAGGTGAAATTTAACCCAAGGCCTCAGACTCCAAATCCGATGCCTTTCCCTCTCTCTCCTGTTGCCTTTTCTAAAGCTATAGAAGCTACTAAAGTGGGATTGTCACAGTTCATTTCAACAAATGCCTATTAGACATTTATTATCATCACCTGATCCTAGTAGGAACAGTGCAGGGTGATAGAGGAAAAGATAAAGATATAGATAGATAGATAGATAGATAGATAGATAGATAGAGATATAGATAGATAGATAGATAGATAGATAGATAGATAGATAGATAGATATAAAATAAAGAAAATATGCATATATAGTGTAAAGGGAAAAATATCAGTTCTGTCCTCAAGAAGCTTACATTCCTCTGGAAGAATACAAGTTGTGCACAGCTTGGTATTGAATGAAGGATAAAAGAGAGAGTTCAAACCAAGAGCTCTTGGAGAATCTGGAAAGGGAAGGTCCTGTTAACTGAGCAGATTAGGGAAGACTTTATAGAAAGAAGAATCATTTGTGCTGAAGCTTCTCAAGAATTCTGCCAGGCAGAAATGAAGAGGGAGGTCATTCTAGGTATAAGAGATGGCCTGTACAAAGACAAAGAGACAAGAGATGTAATGTTGGGTCTGAGGAACAGCTTCTGGAGTCCATAAGACAGAGTATTGTGAAAGACAGCTAGAAGGGTTAATGAGAACCAGCTTACAAAGGAACATAAATGCCAAAGTGAGAAGTTTGTATCTTTTCCCAACGCAATAAGGCGTATATAGGAGTTTTTGAGCAGAAGAGTGACTCAGTACCTTAGAAAAATGATGTGGGCAGCCCTGTGGTGAATTGGTCAGAGAAGGGAAGTGCCTGGTGTCTAGAAGATCCATCAGGAAACTATTGCATTAACCCTAACAGGAGGCGATGAGGAACCAAATTAGGGGTACGGAGACATTTGAATGGAAATAAAGCAACAGAGGTTAATAGTGTCATGAGATGGAATTGATATCATTTGGTAACTGATCAAATTTAAGAGTTGATTTGGCATTTTAATTAGCATAACTCAGTTTACTGGGTATTTGGGAAGCTGGTAGAAGCCTCAAATGGAATTGAGGAGATGCCATTTGCAAATGTTTGTACATCCTGTACTTCTTTCAGGATCAGAGTGAGAGTTTTAAGCACCATTTTTTTTCCCAGAGAAGGATCAGGAAGCTGCAAACCCCTATCCAGTGTTCCCATATGCCCAGAGGCTGAAAGTTTCTTTTGAGAGAGTTGACCATTCTGCACCACTCTCCCAAAAGAAGTTTTGGGGAAAGATAAGAAGTAAAGAGATGAGTCACAGATAGGTTCCTGTGGGAGTTCAGTAATAATGAGCCTTTCTCTCTCTATTCCCCCACAAACAATGTGACTGAATTTAAACCTTTTGTGCTGGCCATAGGGGGGGAAAAGCTTCTTTTCTCTAAGCTGGCAATAGTCCATTCTCTGTTTGTGCACAGAAAATATTTGTCTTGACTTCTCAAAATATGGGTAGGAAAAATAGCTGCCTCTGTGGAACAGCTTCACTTATCTTATCATTGCCCAAACATTGGCAGTTTCATTGATTAATGGTCGATTCATTTCAATAAGCATTTCAACCAAATCTTATTAAGTGCCCACTACGTGCAGAAAACTGTAAGGAGCCTCGGAAATACCAAAAGACAACAGTCCTCGCCCTCTAGGATTTTCTATTCCACTAGAGAGGGTAGGATTAGGGGATAGGTCTCATTCACAGATAAGTCAACACAGAGCATTTACAGTGCATTAGAATTCTATTTGTGATGATAAAATATTCGATGTGTGTATTTCTTTCCTTAGTGTGATCACAATCAACAAATACCTGGTAGCCTCCTCATTCTAACAATTGAACGTGGACAAGTTATTAAAATGGAAATGAAGGTCCTTTTCCCTTTTGGCTGGGTAAGTAAAGATTGATCACAGTATCCGTTTGCTTTCTGCCTTTTTAAAAAAATGTTCAATTTTGATAGCATTTTGCCTAGGAAACCATCAAAGTAGCATTATTAATGGGCAAGTTCTTGTGCCATTAGGTGTCTGTAATAGTATTATTCTTTAGGTTCTCTCATAAGGGCATCTATTTTTCTGACTAAGGGGATGTTTGCTCAATGGAATATTTTATAAGTCGTCATCTGGGCCCTGCTTGGGGACCTTCCGTGATGTATTAGCTCATTCCACTTTGGGATAGCTTACACTATTTGAAAGTTTCTTGCCCTTAAGATTTGCCTTTCTGCCCCTTATCACCACTGTTCCAAGTTCTGCCATTTTGGGGGCCAAACAGAACAAGTTTGTAAAGATTTGATTTCATCACCTTGGATCAGCCCCCTCCATCAACTCTTTTTAATTCTCTTCTGTCTTCCATATGACACCCTTGAAATTCCTAAAAATAACTGTGATGTCTCTCCAAATCTTTTCCATACATTCCCATTTCCTTCAAGCAATCCTGACATGGTATGAGATTCAGGGCCTTCATCGTGCTCTTTGCTCTCCTCTAAGTACTTTCTGGCTAATTCATGCCCTTCTTAAAATGAAACTGAGATTTTCTTTTTTTTAAAAAAACCCTTACCTTCTATTTTAGAGTGAATACTATGTATTGGCTCCAAGGCAGAAGAGTGGTAAGGGCTAGGCAATGGGGGTCAAGTGACTTGCCCAGGGTCACACAGCTGGGAAGTGTCTGAAATCAGATTTGAACCCAGGACCTCCCATCTCTAGGCCTGGCTCTCAATCTACTGAGCTACCCAGCTGCCCCCTGAAACTGAAATTTTCAAACAAAACTTGGTGGTGTTTCTGGACCAACAATTCTGGTTCTTGATAATGATGCATATACTGGCCAGAAGGATCATGGAAATCTAACTTTTGTTAGTGGCTGCCTTTAAAGGACAATGTTAGGTTTGGGTTCAAATCACAGACCTGCTACTTATTAACTGTGTGTCTTTGGGCTTCAGTTTCTTAATCTATGGAAGGATAAAGGTTGGAGTAGAGCAGTAACTTTCAAACTTTTTATTCTCAAGAAAGCTTTACATTCTTTAGGATTCCAAAGATCTTTTGTTTGTATGAATAACATTTATCCATATTTACTATATTAGAAATTAATATATTTTAGTATTATTGTGAGAATAGTTTTGATGTCACAGATCCCCTGAAAGGGTTGGAGAGTCCCTGAAAATCACTAGTCTAAATATTTATGGTCCCCTCAAACTCTGAAGTTCTATAAGTTTACTGAGTTCCTAGAGTATGCATTGGGCAATCATGCCTTCCTCAAAGGTTTATTGTAAATCGTACTAAAATGTTCATTTTATCTGCAAATTCAGATTCATTTTTCTTATTCACTTAAACACAGAGCAAAATCATGTAAAGGTTAAAATTAATGATTGGACAATGATTATATGAAATTATGTGGTCACCAGTATTTATTATGTCTTGAGTCAGAAATTTATTTACAAATATTTACAAATAGAGAGGAAACAATAAAGAAGAGAAATGTGAGGGAGATCAAGAAGTTATATATCCTATCAACCTAAATGTTTTGCTCCAGATCTGCTTAATCCAGGTAGAGATTAATTAGCTCTTATCAAGGAATGCTGGTAGTGAGTAACTATGCGGCCTCCTCCAAGATGGAAGCTAGTCTCTCTAGAAACCAGGAAAGGGGTCACTTTTACTCACCCAAAAAAGCAATCCAAAAGCAGAGACCAAGTAGAAGCCAAGCTTCGAGCCCATGATCGAAGTCATAGTCTCCAGTGAAGATCCCTCAAAGACTATCTAAGACTATCTCCAGAAGACAATCTCTTCAGACTATCTTCTCAAAGACAATTTGCTCTGAAGGAGTTCGGGGCTTGCTTTTTATGGTGACTTCTTGTCCCCTCCCCTCTTCAGGGACCAATTACAATTCCCAAATTGTCTAGCACTGCCCAGGGGGCAGTGTCTATAGGATCAATTTCTCACCTTTTGAAGGTTAAGTAATCATCAAAAAGATTCCCTGATTCCCAGATGATTGAATTTCTAAGGGTGTGAATTCTCTAAGTACCTTGCTAGCTTCTCACCTAGTACTAAGTGGGGTGTTTAATCTTTTGTTGGTTGAATTCAAAAGTAGGCAAGAGGGAGTTAATCCTGTCTTTATTCTAGTGGGGTACTAAGTAGGGGTACTTAAGTTAGTGTTAACTCAGGACAGACAATACAGTAAAGAATTCTCTTTCACAATCCCCCCTGTGATTCTTTGGGAGACTACTCTCCCCAATGAATCATTTTACATAATCAGAAACTATACAATAAGAAATGTAGGATTTAAATTAATTTCCAACACTCCAAGAATTATATTTTTATAAAGTTTATTAATAATCACTTGAAGTAGAAAGAATAAAAAGGAAATAGAAGTAAAAAAACTTAATTATTTAACAAAATTAAGATCACGTGATTAAGTTCATCTTGCCTGTTTAAAAAGCCCACTCCACCAAAGCCAAGAAAGGAAGACAAGAGAGCAAGAGACGGTTCTACACCAAATTTGTATCCTTCCTATATCTGCACGCAATGTGAGGAGAGTGGGGTGCTGGAAATTGTAGCTTTTAGGATAACAAATTCTAATTACACAATCATTTATAGGTATCCTTTCCACATTGCAACTTTCCCATTGAGGTTTTGATATATAAGAGGGAAAATTATAAGACTGGTCATAAATTAATAATTTTATTAAGTCAAAAGTATAGGAAAAAAAGATAGAAAAATGGGAGACTGATATATAGATGCTTTCCTTTCTGCTCCATTTAACTTGTTATTCTGTGGCCACCATTAGGGCTACCTAGTCACTCTTACAGGGAAGTACAGCCTACAACAAACACCAGAAGAGAAGCGAGTGAAATCCACTTTTGCCTCAGTTTATCAAACTTTTTCTCCACCCACTAACTCTCACACATCATGTTTTGAGAGCCAACTGTGGCTTTCTGTTTTGTCTGTGCTTCCCAGGGGTCAGTGCAGTGGACAGTGTAGGGGACATTGCCCTGCCCTGGTCTCATGATCTCTTAACTCTATTTCTGCCTTTTTCTGGCTACCATATTTCCTTCACACAGATAAACCATAAGTCAACAAAAGAAATTAAATGGAAATGGGGGGGGGGGGGTATAGAAGTCACAGGCAACACAAAAAGGCCAGCAGAAAACACAGAAAATATTTAAAAATTAAGAAATGCATAAAATATATAATTGTATATGTCAACAAAGTTTTTGTGGGCACCAGTGACCTTAGCCCAGCCCATTGCTAACCTGTCAGAGGTTGCAAATTAGTGGGCTATAAATTAATGAGATTTCCTCATATGTATGTGTAAATGAAAGGGGATATTCCAGTATCCATACCAAGGAAGAACAGTTTGCAACCTTAATCAGTTTAAGTCTTATTTGCACGTCTTTCCTCAAAGGTAATCACTCGCTTATTTTCTTTAGTTATTTATTTTTTTAACTAAGCATTCTTGTGTGATTTATGAGACACCTGGAATTTCTTTTGAATTCCTTAACAAGGAGCCAAACTCACATATGTGTAGTTAATAGTAAATGAAACCCATTTGCAGGCACATTAAAGGGGTCAGACCTCTCATAAAGACAGAAGGCATTCATTAAAAACAACCCTTCAGTAATACATAGATGTAATTTCTTAACGAAATGCACACCCTAAAACATTATTTAAAAAGGGTCAAATTACCTGACAGTCCTTTACAAGTTTTTAAAAATATTTTCTTATTTTCAATTTGGCTTATTAGGCCAAAACCTTCTATTTTAGATCTTCCTTTTGTTATTCATTAGACAGTATTGGACTTGGAGGCTAAAATTTGAGTTTGAATCCTAACTGTGACAATGGGCAAGTTACTGAACCTCCTCTAGACTCAGTTACCTCATTTATAAAAGGGAGGCTGGAAGTAGCTGCTTTTCAGAGTTGTGAGAAGAAAGCACCTTTTATGCCTAAGGAATTTAGTACTCAATAAACATGACTCTTTCCTGTTATGGCCCAAAGACTGTCTGCTCTTTGGAATCAGGGATACTGCTTAGGATGGAATTGTTTTGTATTCTAAGGGCATTCTTGAGGACAGTTTTGGAAAAGTTGGCTTGCCGGTCACAATTGACTGGAAGTCAAACTGGAAGTCAAACCTTTAGAAAAAGCATTGCCCCAAGATCTTATGAAGATAGCCAAAGGACTGTCTTCTTGGAAGGATTACACTTGCCCCATTTGGATCCAGAAGATGGAACTAGAATCCTGGAGTGGAAATTAAAGAAAAGACTTTAGCTGGAGTTAGGGGGAAACTTCCTGACAAGTGGGGCTGTCTCAAAATGGAATGGGCTGGCCTAGGGATCCCCCACCCCATCCCAGCCTCTGCAGGGGGATGTGTTGTGGAGAGGGTCTTATGTAGTTATAGCTTGAACTAGAGAGCATTGCTCAGGAATGGTGGAGAGGGGGAAAAGAGCAGCCCCATCTTGTACACGTGCCATAGGTTCACCAACACAGCACTATAGAAATGTTATCATTATTAGCAGAGCTGGATGCAAGACGGCACAGTGGATAGAGCTCTGTGCCTGCAGTTAGACTCCTCTTCCTGAGTTAAAATCTGGACTCAGACACTTATTAACTGTGGGACCTTGGTCAAGTCACTTAACTTTGTGTGTCTTAGTTTCTTCAACTATAAAATGATCTGGAAAAGGAAATGCTAAACGACTTCAATATCTTTGTCAAGAAAATCCCAAATGGAGTCACAAAGAGTCAGACACTACTGAAAAATGACTCAACAATAATAAAAGATACTGAAGTACTTTTCTGGGATATGCATCACTATGAGCAAAAATAGTATATACATCTCCAACATGTAAATATTTTTTCTTATTTATGAAATATATATGTTACTATGCTAATAATTATGTACATTATTAAATTTACATAGAAATATGAATTCAAAGGATGAGATAGATTATATAGTATTTGGGAAATATTTTATCTGTTGGAACAAAAAGCCTTTTTGCTCTCCCTAAAATAGCATAATTAATAATGATATTCTTAGTGAGAGCAAAGTGATTGAATATGCCTCATTATTTTTTAAAATCTGATGTGACAGTGTGATACAGTGATTCAAAGATCTGTTTCTAAGTTCATTTTATTTCAAAACTTAGATTTAATGCTTCTCGTACATGAAAGAGATAATTTCACAAAGAAACATGGATCCAAATGGAAGAAATGCATCAATGGCTGAGCTCACGAATCATTACCCCCATTTTTTATTCCCGAATTCACCAATGACAAAGATTTTGTTGAAATTCAACTAATCAATTTCCATCTTCCTCATTGCCTGTCAAAGGGTTTTGCAAACTATCAGAAGATATTTTATTTTGAGAGTTTGAACAAATGGTTTCACAACTCACTGGAACTCTTCATTTGGGAGACTTTTATAGAAGTTAGAGATTATCACTCACTCTCTGTCCATGGAGGGGAAGGGGGTACCAAAAGCTATGAGAATTTGATTTGGCCAAAATCTTCATACCTGAATTTAGAATTAGATAATGCTCTACTCTTATGATGGTAACTAAGTGGTACAGTATCTAGAGCAGTGGTTCCCGCCCCCTTTCCAGAAAAAATATTCCTTAGCCCCCCTGGAAATTAATTTTTTAAAATTTTAATAGTAATTAATAGGAAAGATAAATGCACCTGTGGCCATCACCGCTCCCCCTAGATCACTGCAGCACCCACCAGGAGGCGGTGGCTCCCACTTTGGGAATCACTGATCTAGAGTATAGACCTGGAGACAGGAAGGCTTAAGTTTCAATCTATCCTCAGACACTTACTAGCTGTGTGATCCTGGGTAAGTGAATTAGTCCTGTTTACCTCAGTTACGTCATCTGCAAAATGAGCTGGAGAAAGAAATGGCCAACCACTTCAGGATCTTTGCCAAGAAAACCCCAAATGAGGTCCTGAAGAAACCTGGATAAAATGACTGAACAATAATTATAATAATAACATCTTAATGGGGGAATCCAATGCAAAAATTAAGGACCTACAATATGCTTGCATAGCCCTGGGCTAAACTCTGGGTATTCCTATCACAGAAGGGGAAGCTAACTCTTGCTGTAATCTCCAAACTCCTACAGTTTGCAAGGAAGGAAACTGGCTTCATTTCAGCTGCTCCTCATGATTCATTTAAATAGTAATCTATGTAACAAGAAGCAGTGGACTTCCTAGCAGGAAGCACCATTTTCTTTGCAACCAGGACCACCCTAAGGAGCCATCTCCTTTCATTTCGACCGAGCCAGTATGAAGCATCTGTATTACCACTGTATAAATTTTTAATGCAGAATAAAATATTAGTATTTAGAGTCATTGATTCTTAAGCTAATATTCCCCCACGATGACGCACTAATTGGGCAGAATTAAATCAAACTGACGGGCTCTTTTCAGGGTTTTTGAATCTAATACTTGTAACTTTTTTCATTAGCTTCTGGGATTTTGATTAAGATGGAACGAATCTATTAAATAAAAGACCATGGCAAAATAAGAGCCCCAAGCAGGAAGGCTCCCCAGAGTGAGTAGACAAGAAGAGGACAGAAGATGAAAGGGAGAAAAAGAAAAATACCAATGTCCATTACAATGTTTTCTATCAATTAATTAAACTAAATACATATTTAAGTGCCTTCAATGTGTTAAGCATTGTGCTAGGAATAGAGGCAAAAGCAAAGAGGTCACTGCCCTTGAGGAACTTTTATTCTACTTGAGGGAAATGTGTATAAAGATAAATCAGGATGAAATAGATGGGGGACAGGCAAGAAATAGTGAATAGAGAAGCATTTTCAAAACAGGAAAGACTTGTCTTCAAGTTCTGCCTTTAATATTGTCAAAATATCAAACTTGCCATATATCCAGTTGGATCTTCTTTTCTCAAACTCCCACCCCATTGCTCTGAGTTTTGGACCTTGAGGAACAGAAGTAGAATCTTCTAATTTTAATCCTTCTGCTACACAATGACCCTTCAAATACTTGAAGACAGAAATGTTAACTTCCAACTAAGTTTTTTTCTAGGCTAGATACTCCTAGTTCTTCTCACTATTTCCCATATGGCATCATCTCAGATCCTTCACCAGCTTGGTAGTTCCTTTGGATGTTCTCCATCTTATCAAGGCCAACTTCTTCAACAAATTGCCCAGAATCTCTCTTCTAATTACCTCATTGCTCATTCCAGGCAAAAAAAACAAACTCAATAAACCCCCCAAACCAAGAGATTCCTAATTGCTTTAAGCCATTTTTTCCTTCAGGAAGTATGTGTTTCATTATCCAACAGCCTTTTCACTTTAAGAATGGGACAGTGCCTCTTACTCACAGGTGAAAAGTTATTAGTCAACTCCCAGGGCCATATCCAAGGTCCTTGCGCATTCTTTTTTTTTTTAACCCTTATCTTCCACCCTAGAATCAATATTGTGTATTGGTTCCAAGGCAGAAGAGTGGTAAGGGCTAGGCAATGAGGGTTAAACGACTTGCCCAGGGTCACACAGCTACGAAGTATCTGAGGTCAGATTTGAACTCAGGACCTTCCGTCTCTAGGCCTGGTTCTCCATCCACTGAGCTACCCAGCTGCCCTCTTGAGAGACCATTCTTAAAGCTTTTGTGTGCTATCTCATTCTTATGGAATGTACTTACTGTTTCTGTGACCTCTGGAGTTCCAGGCAGGTTAGGTGGTTGGTGGTACATCAATTTCCTGCCTAAACAATGTTGATTTTGACAGTCCCTTTTTAGCTGTTCTTTTTCTGAATGGGATAACTCTGTGATAGGGACTTCTTGATCATGAGCCTACGAAAAAGGAAGGCTAGAGGCTTTCGGACTCATCCATCTTCCACAGAAGGAACTGGCAGATGGGACCCACTGAGTTATATACTGTCTTCTGTTGCGTACAAGAGCCAATGTAGCAAACTCTCATCTATAACCAAATGGTGAATGTGGTCTTCAACCAGATGGTTTCACAACTCTCCAGGGAACCATGCCAGACAACTGATGAACCATATTGCCTATGACTTGGCAGGCCATCAGAGTGATATTTCGCCTGTGATCAGGAGTACAAATATCCTTCTCTGTGCTCTGTGGAGAAAACTTATGACGTGACCAGAGTCAGCAATGATGATTCCAATCCAACATGAAACGTGACTGATGATACCCCACCATTGAGTTGTGTCATGGGGATGAAGACAGCATGGCCTTAGGAACATGGGTGTGCTGGTCATGACGAGATGGAAGAACAGCAAGAGTTCCTAAGAAGTATTTGGTGTGGTCATATGATGAACAAGAAAGGAAGAAGAGGAAGATGATTTATGTTTGTAATTCTAGAGAGAGAGCATGAAGAAGAGGCCTTGGAGTCGGGGAGAACTGGATTTAAATCTCAGTTCTGAAATATACTCTGCTGTGTGACCCTGGGGAAGTTGCTAAACTTTTCCATGCTTCCAAACAATTCTCTAAAGGTATAAATTCCCAATTTGCCTCCCTCCCTGAAGGGAGTTTTTACCCAGCAAAGTACCAAAATCCCAGGTTTGGGCCAAAAGAAATGAAAAAGGTATGCTTATTGAAATACAGAGGCTGCTCCCATTGAATTTTCAAAGCCAAAAAAAATCTAAAATGGAAAACAAAGTTGATCAGTATTGAAGAAAGCACCTTCAAAAAAACCCCCCAAAACTCTCAAAAGGCTTTTCAGCATATGAGCTATAGTCCTTTGAGTTGTTTAACATAGAATCCTAAAATGCACTGAATTCCTACAACTTGTGAAAATGAGATGATACATCCTGGGTCAAATGATGCCAACATCCTAGGATCTGATGAAATAATAAAAAGGTTATTTCATCCATCCATCCCACCCTTAATCCATCTTCTGTTCAATCCTGCATACACACTATTTCAGAAAGATAGCTGTTTAATGATACTACATCTCTCAGAGAAAGATAAGGTTTAAGCCTATCTTGATAATCTCTTTATTTCTAGTTCTGGAATTGAATACTAAGTCTGCAGAGGAATGATACAAGGTTTCTTGGAGGAAATATGAGATAGGACCAGAAGAGACACAAGTAAGACAACTTGAGGGCCCTAGAGAGGGTTCTGAGAATAAAGATCAGAGCAAATCATTAAATATAAAGAACTTGAGGGGGATTATTTAGATGGAAGAAAATAAGGATGTGGGTAAGCTAATTTGTTTTCAGCAAGTTTTTCTGAAGGCTTAGAAATTCAGAACCTATTTGGGCCTCAGTTTCCTCATCTGTAATATGTAGTTAGCAGAAATGAGCCTTGAGGTCTTCCCTCACTAAAACTTATAATGCTAGTCATAATCAGTAGTTCGTTATCTCCATTGACTAGAGGACAACAGAAACTGGTCCAGATCATCCCCAATTTAGGAAACATTTAGGTAGAGAATAAGAAGAATTCTTGAAAGACGCATTCCAGTGTTTGAAAATAGAAAAGATTCTAAGGCTTTGAGTTGCACATCTACCTAGGTTTTCAGTCCAACTGTAGCAATTGGGGACTAGAGATGAATTGAAAGAGTAGGATATAGCCAGTGTCTGGTTCCTTTTACAGTTTCATAAGGTTCTGAGCCCATCTATGGTCATATCATCTTGTGCCCCAAAAGACAGAAAGCACTTAGTAAGCATATCCTATGCCAATACCTAACATAAAAGTGTAAATCATTTAACCTTAGGTTTACAAGCTACTATAGGACTTTTGCCCCATCTAAATATTTCTTTAGAGCTGGTTCAAAGTTGTTATAGGTCTCTTGAGCGATTGAATACTTGGAAATAGATCTGGGCATTAATTAACAAGCAGCCACATGCAAGTTACCAACATACTTTCCATGGTGCTGAAATCTTATTCTGGATAATGACCCTTAGGAGAGCCATAAGATAGTTGAAGAAGATTTTTCAGTGTTAAATCATCTTTGAAGCTCTACCCTTACAGGTCATCATGGGGATGGATGTGAAGCTGAGATGGGCCCAGTGGCGCAGAAGCTTTGACAGGTGCCACCAAGCTGGGAACATTTTCATTCTGGGCCTAGAAATGGGATGTGTGCCAGGTGTCTGAGGCCTTAGGTGGCTAAGGGCAAATAGACTTTCTAGCAGAGTGTTGTTTACTGATTGTTGAAGTATTTTGGCCAAAGAAATTCTTGAGGCAAGACAATCTACCATAGTGATTGGAGAGCTGGTCTCAAAGTTAGCAAGACCTGGATTCCAACTTGTATCTGGCATATCATGGCTTTGGGACCCTGAGGAAGTCACTTTCTTTTTTAATTTTATTTGTTTTCTCTTCAGTAACGTCTTCTTTCCCCCCGATTACATGTAAAAACAATTTTTGGCACTCACTTTCTCAAATATTGAGTTCCAAATTCTCCCCCTCCCTTCCTTTCCTTCTTTTTCCCTGAGATGGTAAGAAATTTGATACTGGTTATACATGAAGTCACCCACCTTCTAAATCTGTGTGTGAGAGTATATGAGTACATGTATGTATTTTATTTTCTTTTAATATGTTCAGATGTAAGTGAGGTTCAAGTGATTCTCAGGCCTACCCGTTCCTCTTTTTTGTGTAATTATGTGCTCACATCATGTGAGATGATGGGCAGAAAGCCAACAAGCACTTATTAAGTGCTCACTGTGTGCCAAACATTGTGCTAAACATTAGAGACACAAATATAAGCAAAAAGAAAGAATCTCTACTCTCAAGGAGCTTACATTCTAATGGGAGGAAATAGTACAGACAAAAAGCTGGTCCAGGGAAGGGCAGCTGCTGCTGCCTGGGTCTTGGCAGGTCACTCTGTGGGAGAAACTATAATCAGGTTGGCCCAGGCAGGTTGCTCAGCTGCTGGGCTCTTTCTTCTCCGCAATGGCCTCTCTGCTTGATGGAATAATCCACTGGTCTCCTAGACTCACTCTTTAATGATCTGGGAGGTACTATGGTCGCTTTTTCAGTTAGAGAAGTGACTGCTTAGGATCAGCAGAAACTTCTTCTCTTTGACTCTCTTTCAGCCTTGCTACAGATGTTATTTGTCACCTCTACCTAGAAGACTTTTCATCTTTGCCTTAAATCCCTTCCCCATCATAAACCACTCCATCTTCCCTTAAGGTGAATAATTCAGTTGAGTCAGTTTGGAACAAGGATGTGAATACAGACCAGTTTCTTGAAGGCATATCATTGCTTCATTGACCTCTTTATGTATAATTCCAGTGTTCATTCCTCCCAGTTTCTAGGGTGGTCGATATCCATTTTCCATCTGAAGACTTTCTTCTTTATCTTTCAATGTCTCTTTCTTTTAGCCTGTGTAGACTATTTTGCTTTTGTTGAAGTGTCACTAAAACATCCCACCCTACTTTAATTGGTTGCAAGAATGTATATTTTGCCTTCTGAAATATTGTATCCCAAGATGATCTCTTCTCCTTGGTAGTGAAGGAAAACTATGACAAATCTGGATGGCATACCAAAAAGCAGAGACATCACCTTGCTGACCAATAGTCAAAACTAAGGTTTTTACAGTAGTAATGTATGGCTGTGAGAGTTGGACTATAAAGAAAGCTGAACATCACAGAATCAACATTTTTTAACTGTGGTGCTGTAGAAGACTTTTTGGACAGTAAGAAGATCAAATCAGTTGATACTTAAAGAAATTCATCCAGATTACTCACTGAAAGGTTAAATACTGAAACTGAAGCTTAAATACTTTGGCTATATAATGAGAAGACAGAATGAAATGGAAAAGACCCTAATTTGGGGAAATTTTAAAGGCAAAAGGAGAAAAGGACAGCACAGGATGCACTGGATCTGTAGTGTCATGGAAACAACAAATATGAGTTTGGACAGACTTTGGTAATAATAGGAAAGAGAAAGCTCTGGTGTGCTATATGATCCTTGATATCATGAAGATTTAGACACAATTGAACAAATGAACAAAACCCACAAAATCACATCTTGAATGATCTAGATAGTGGCTTCTTAATATGTGATCTCATTCTTTCTGCCTACTTTCAGTATTTTCTCATTGAAATGGAAACTTTGGATCTTGGCTTTGATGTTTGTGGGTGTTTCAATTTGGGGGCTTCTTTTAGAAGATGAGTAGCGGATTCTTCCCTTTTTATTTTGTTCTTCAAGAGGTTCTATGAGATCTGGGCATTTTTTATTCCTGATTTCTTGAAACATGTCATGCAGGCTCTTTTTTTTTAAACCCTTGCCTTCAGTCTTGGAGTCAATACTGGGTATTGGCTCCAAGGTAGAAGAGTGGTAAGGGTGGGCAATGGGGGTCAAGTAACTTGCCCAGGGTCACACAGCTGGGAAGTGTCTGAGGCCAGATTTGAACCTAGGACCTCCCGTCTCTAGGCCTGGCTCTCAATCCACTGAGCTACCTAGCTGCCCCCTATGCAGGCTCTTTTCTGATTTTGGTCATAACTTTGTGGCTTGTAAGCGATCTAAAAATTCTAAGATTCTTTTCTTTTTGATCTTTTTTCCTAAGAATTTTTTTGTATGAGGTATCTTGAATTTTCTTGCATGTATTCAGTTTTGATATTCTCCAAGTTGATTTTCTTGTTGTCTCATGGACTAATTGATTTTTGTTAGGCTCTTCTCATCTTTAGGGCCACTATTTGGGTTAATTATGCAATTGTAGATCATTCCTCTTTGTACCTTTCATACTAAGTTGTTCATTTTCCTTCCCATTGTTTCCTTTGGAGCTCTCGTTAATTTTTCAATTATTTTAAAAAAACTTTCATTTCTTTTCCAGTTGTTTTTTCTAGAGCTTGCATTTCAGAATTTTTTAAATAGTTATAAAGTTTTACTTCATTTCTTCCAAGAATTCTAGGTAATTTTTTTGGGGAAGTTTTATTTATAGATACAATTGAGGTATTCTCTTTTCCGAGTCTATATTTCAGAGGTCCCTGACTCTATACTATTTCTTTAAAGGGGAGTTGGAGAATTTTGTGTTTTCTCATTCTTCAAGACTATTTCAATTGTGATATTGTGTTACACTCAGGCTCTGGGGGGAATTTTGGTGCTGATTCTCTGGTTCTCTAGGGTCCTGCTGCTTCTTTTTTGATTATTAAACACTATATTCTATTGGACTCTTAGGTGTTACTCAGGCTAGTGAGCTGAAAACATTTATTGAGACCTAAACAGTCTGATCTGGAGCTAGCTAATCACTAGCCTCCTGGTCTGAACTTTGCAAGATCCCAACTTTAGTTTGGGGTCTGGGTGAAACAACTGTAGGTTTATCCCTGGCTGGAGCTCCAGTATATAACTATTGTTTTTTTTAAACCCTTTCCTTCCATCTTAGAATCAATAGTACATATTGGTTCTAAGGCAGAAGAGTGGTAAGAGCTAGGCAATGAAAGTTAAGGAACTTGCCCAGGGTCACAGAGCTAGGAAGTCTCTGATTTGAACCTAGAACCTCCTGTCTCCATCCACTGAGCACTCAGTTGCCCCCAATAACTATTATTTTCAATCTCTGCCCCCTAGCCAGAAGACTCTTATATGTTCAAAGCAACAGCATTACAAGCTTATCCAGGCTCTGTATACTGATTACTCAACTGCAAGCCCTAGATATTACACGTGGGCTAACTCTACAGTCTTGTTTGAGGATCAGAGTCTATATTCCATGTTCCAGCCACCATCCATGCTAGATCCTCAAGAGCAGTAAGATCATCTCTGTTCTGTACTCTTGGTCCTAAGTAAAAGCTACAGGAGGCAAGTCCCAGCCTCAGCCTCAGAAAGGCTCCAAAACCATATTCTGAGGACAAGAATGATACACAATGGCTTTACCCTTGATCATGAGCTCCAGTCCAACTAGAAAAATTTTATCCTGGGTATTATTGGTTGGACCTTGACTAGAAAGATGTCCTACTGGTTTTTCATTAGATTTTCTAGTCACTACTCAGTCTGGTGCTTTTTGTTGATCATTGCTAGAATAGTTGTGAAAGAGCTGGGTATTGTTTCCTCTCACTTTCCCATCTTTCCCTGAAGTTTCAGGTCACAACTTCTCAGTGCCCCAAGGAACTCTCCAAGATAGAGCAAGTTGCTAATGTGTATTGATGGAAATGTTTTCCATACTGAGAGTTCCCCACACTGCTGAAATGAACATCCACTTCCCAGGATTCTTATGAGGATCAAATAAGATAATCATAACATACTAGCTAGTGTTGCTATCAAATCTCAGGGCCGTCACCTTCAAAGCTGTCACAGAATAGCTTAAGGCAAAAGTAGAGCAGTTGTGCTTTTGATTGACAGAGAGAGAAACTCCTCCAATGATCAATGATATGGTTTAGGACAATAGAAAATGTTTCGAATTTGAAGTCAGAAAATCCTAGTTCTTCCATGGATCACCTATGAGATCTGCTATGGAGAAACTCAAGATGGGGGAAAGTCACAGGAATGGGTTAGACTGAGAGAGAACCTGCTCTCTCAGCCAGGGAAGATTTGGCTGCTTTTAAAGTAGAGGGTATACTAAATCAATAAAGTAAGGGATAGTTTGATTCAAGGATGTCCTACTTGCCTATAGGGAAACTAAACCCACAAAGTCTATTCATTAAAAACTCAAAAGCCACCCTTCCTCCCAAAGTCCACAGGGAAACACAGGAAAGGTAACATGGGAATAGTATGGAGAAGGTCAGAGAGGGGTCCAGAGAAAATTAGCTAAGTTCAAATTCTCCAGAGACAAGGCACAGGCCAAAAGCAAAGCCAAAAGCCAAAAGTAGATCTCCAGTTGGTCCTTCCACACCCTTCAAGCCTCCGGAATCAACTGAACTTTCTCACAGGATTCTAAGGCTTAACTGCCAGAAGTTTTCAGTTAACTTTTGCAAGGGCAAAAGCCTTTATTGCATCTTTGCATTACAGATCTTGGATAAATCCCATCACATCTTTGAGACTGAATTTCTTTATCTTTAAAATGAGAATGTTGAACAAGATGATGTCTACAGTCCCTTCTGGCTCTGGATCTCTTCCTATGAAATCCAAGATGTTCAGATACTGAGAATATGGAGCAAAGCAAGAAAAACTCCTCCATGCGTTACTTACTGTCTGGTTGACTGAGTGGTTGTGTGGTATATTCTTTGGGGTCAAACTCAAATAGAAAAACAGAGCCTCTAACCTATACCTGGAATGCAGGGTGACCTTATTTATGTTTTATTCTCTTTATTTATTTTGTCAAATGTCTCCCAGTTGCCACAGGCGCCTGGGTTTGACACCTCTATTGTAGTGGATAGAAGGCTGCCCTTATTGTAAAGAAGACCTAGGTTTCACATTCTGGTTATGGGACCCTGGGCAAGCAAGACCCTTAATTTGTCAGTATCCTAGGCAACTCTCTAAACCTGGTAACAGACTCCAAAAGAAAATAGAATTTCTACATTTATAATTCGCTACCCCAAGTCTGGAGCAAAATTTGAGGGCAAAAGAATAAAACAGACTTGTCTGAAGTTTTCTCCTGAGTAAGCTCTTATAAATGGAATTTATGAAAAGCAACTATTATCTAGTCATGGGTTCAAATCCTGCCTCAGACACTTATTTGTTGTTTGTCCCAGGACAAGTCTTTTCATTTCAATAAGCCTCAGTTTCCTCATCTTTAAAATAGGGACAATAATGGCACCTACTTCCTAGGGTGGTTGTGGGGGGTCAAATGAGATACATTATATATTTTCAATCCCAACCTTACAGAGCCATATTTATTTTAGTTTTTATTTTGAATATTTTCCCATAGTTATATATTTCATGTTCTTTCCCTCTACCCCAACCACCCCTAAACCCCCTTAGCCGACGCACAATTCCACTGGGTTTTACATATATCATTGATCAAGACCTAATTCCATATTATTGATAGTTGGACTAGAGTTATCATTTAGTGTCTACATCCCCAATAATATCCCCATCAGCCCATGTGTTCAGGCAGTTGTTTTTCTTCTGTATTTCTCCTCCCACAGTTCTTCCTCTGAATGTGGCTAGTTTTCTTTCTCATAAGTCCCTCAGCCTTGCTGTGTATCCCTGCATTGCTGCTAGTACAGAAGTCCATTGTGTTCAATTGTACCACGGTGCATCAGTCTCTGTGTACAATGTTCTCCTGGTTCTGCTCCTTTCACTCTGCATCTCTTCCTGGAGGTCTTTCCAGTTCACATGGAATTCCTCCAGTTCTTTATTCCTTTGAGAACAATAGTATTCCATCACCAACAGATACCATAATTTGTTCAGCCATTCCCCAATTGAAGGACATTCTCTCATTTTCCAATTTTTTTGCCACCACAAAGAGTGTGGCTATAAATATTTTTGTGCAAGTCTTTTTCCTTATTATCTCTTTGGGTTATAAACCAAGCAGTGCTATTGCTGGATCAAAAGGCAGATAGTCTTTTAAAGCCCTTTGAGCATAGTTCCCAGTTGCCATCCAGAATGGTTGGATCAATTCACAACTCCACCATTAATGTCCCAATTTTGCCACATCCCCTCCAACATTCATTACTCTCCCCTACTATCATTTTAGCCATTCTGCTAGGTGTGATACCTCAGAGTTGTTTTGATTTGCATTTCTCTAATTATTAGAGATTTAGAACACTTTCTCATGTGGTTATCTATAGTTTTGATTTCTTTATCTGAAAATTGTCTATTCATTTCCTTGCCCATTTATCAATTGGGGGATGGCTTGATTTTTTTGTACAATAGATTTAGCTCCTTGTATATTTGAGTAATTAGACCTCTGTCTGAGTTTTTTGTTATAAAGATTATTTCCCAATTTGTTGCTTCCCTTCTAATTTTGGTAGCATTGGTTTTTGTCTGTACAAAAACTTTTTAGTTTAATGTAGTCAAAATTATTTATTTTATAGTTTGTGATTTTTTTCTAACTCTTGCTTGGTTTTAAAATCTTTCCTTTCCCATAGATCTGACAAGTACACTATTCTGTGCTCACCTCATTTACTTATAGTTTCCTTCTTTATATTCAAGTCATTCACCCATTCTAAGTTTATCTTGGTATAGGGTGTAAGATGTTGACCTAGGCCCAATCTCTCTCATATTGTTTTCCAACTTTCCCAGCAGTTTTTGTCAAATAGTGGGTTTTTGTCCCAAAAGCTGGGTTCTTTGGGTTTATCAAAGACTGTCTTGCTTACCCCTAGTCGCTTACCCTTAGTCTATTCCACTGATTCTCTCTTCTGTCTCTTTGCCAGGACCATATTGTTTTGATGACTACTGCTTTAAAATAAAGTTTAAGATCTAGTACTACTAGGCCACCTTCCTTCATATTTTTTTTCACTGTTTCCCTTGATATTCTTGATCTTTTGTTCTTCCAAATGAGATTATTTGTTATAATTTTTTCTAATTCAGTAAAATTTTTTTGGTAGTTTGATAGGTATGGCATCAAATAAGTAAATAAGTAAATTAATTTGGGTAAAATGGCCATTTTTATTATGTTAGCTCGTCCTATCCATGAGCACTCAATGTTTTTTCCAATTGTTTAGATCTAGTTTTAATTGTGTGGAAAGGGTTTCATAGTTGTCTTCGTATAATTCCTGTTTGTCTTGGCAGATGGATTCCTAAGCATTTTATATTGCTAGGGCGATTTAAATGATGTTTCTCTTTCTAACTCTTCCTGCTGCAATGTGTTGGAAATATATAGAAATGCTGAAGATTTATGTGCATTTATTTTGTATCCTGCAACTTTGCTAAAGTTGTTAATTATTTCCACTAACTTTTTAGTTGATTCACTAGGATGTTTTAAGCATCATATCATCTGCAAAGAGTGATAGTTTGATCTCCTCATTGCCTATTTTAATACCTTCAATTTCTTTTTCGCAATAAATATTTTTGACATAAATATGTTTAAAGAACCATGAATAGCTGTCACCTTCAAAAATGTAAGGATTGGGGCAGCTGGGTAGCTCAGTGGAGTGAGAGTCAGGCCTAGAGACAGGAGGTCCTAGGTTCAAACCTGGCCTCAGCCACTTCCAGCTGTGTGACCCTGGGCAAGTCACTTGACCCCCATTGCCCACCCTTACCACTCTTCCACCTATGAGAAAATACACTGAAGTACAAGGGTTTAAAAAAAATGTAAGGATTAAGAGGCCCAAAGGGGCTCCCATTATATCAAACTCTTCAATAAAATACAAAACAAAAAAAAACAAGAGGAGAGAAACTTGGGATCAATGAATTCCAGAACAAGGCAATCAGTCCACAAACATTTATTAAGGGCATCTGTGTACCTGGCATGGTGCTGGTTACTGTTGACGTGGAGAACAGAATAGACCAATTTCTGCCCCCAAGGAGCTTACCTCCAGGCTGAGAGACATCATGTTTTTACAAACTAAATTAAAGAGAAATTGGAAACAGGAAGGGAATTAGCAGTAGCAGGGAGGGGGAATCAGAATCCTTACTCTAAAAGCAACAAGTATTAGCACCTACTATTTCAAAGTTGAGAAATAAGCCCAGTTGACCCTTTCTTGTCCCAATGGGGCATTACAGGAGTGCAGGAGAACCTTGTATTATGTGAACTGAACACACGAATTCAGGTATACCTGAATGACAATTGAAAAAAGTACAGGCAGAAGAATATGTAAAATAAAAAATTGGAATTATGTGTTAAAGCCACGCCATTTCCCTGAGCTGTGTAAAGTCTCACAGCAATTTGTCCAATCACACTCGTTTTCATTCTGAGAAACATTCATATGAGTCATTACATTGCTTTGTGCCAAACATTGGCTCCCACATAAACCTTTGTCCAAAATTCTCGCTCGTAACCAGTTATATCCTTGTCAGAGCAATGCTTCACTTTGTTTCATTAATGCTATTTAGTTATTAATAATGACCCCACAGATACCTGGNCGGATCACATAGCTAGCAAAATGCCTGTGGCTAGATTTGAATTTGAGATGTGAATTGAAGTCTTTCTGTCTCCTGTCAAGTGCTGTCTCCACTTTGCTACTTAGCTTCCTTGCAGAAATCTAAGTATACCATACGTGGCAACATTTCTCTGATCTAAGGATCTAGTAACAGTCCAGAAAGGAAATAGGTTCAATATGGCTTTGGCCCCTTCATGATGAACCCTTGGGGGCTGATGGTGATCACTACTTGCATTTAAAAAGGCACTAGATGGCTTGTTTGCCTAAGTTTTTCATGAAATCAACAACTCTCTTGGCATTCTATATTCCGAGTCTCAAGGTTGTGTGATTTCAATCATACTACCAGTACTGTATCTAGAACAGTGATGGTGAACCTTTTAGAGGGGCAAGTGATATGAGAAATGTCCTCAGGTATGTGTAGAGAGGAAGAGGGGAGCAGCCTGGTCCCATGCCCCTCTGGCTTTTTAGTAATGAATTCTAGTGAACTCTGTTCTGGGGCAATGGCATGTGTGCCCACAGATAGGGCTTTGAATGTCCCCTCTGGCAAGCATGCCATAGTTTCACCACCATGGATCTAGGATGACTTAAATGTGGTTAGGAATGGAAAGATGAACTAGTTAGTGTCTTCAGGTTCATTTCAATTCTATGCTTCTCAGGGTGTGCAAAGTGAGAAAGCTGGTATAGTTCAAGACAAGGAAGAAAGGAAAGGAGAAAGGAAAAAAGCATTAATAACTGAAACCATCAAGAAAGGCAAATTATGTTTTTTTGATATTTTATTTTCCCAATTACATGAAATAACAATTTTCAACATACATTTTCCAAAATTATAAGATGCAAATTATCTCCTTCCCTCCTTTCTCTCCCCCTTCCCAGAGTTGGTAAGCAATTTGATCTGGGTTATACATGTATGATTATGCAAAATATATTTCCATATTGGCCATTATTGTGAGAGAGTATTTCTATAAAGCATAAACCCCACAAATAAACAATAGTGAAAAATATTATGCAAAGAAAGGCAAATTATGAAAGGCTTTCTTTAGGTACATGAGCTGAACCTTGACGGAAATGAGAGGTTCTAAAAAGTTATAACAAAAAACAAGGTGGTGTATTCTAAGAACAGGAGGAAGGAGGAAAGGCAGAAACAACTCATATACAGCCACAAAGGCAGGTGAAAGGATTGCTGACTTTGAAGAATAGCAAGTAAGTTTAACTTTGGCTTAATTGTCAGTCTTTACTTCCTTGGAAACATTTGGAAGATGGAGCAACCAAAGAATGGTTGGCCTTGTTTCAAGGGAATACAGAAAATGGGATAAAGCTGATGAAAGGAGAATGTAGAATTACTATTCAACCTCCCTGGTAAGTCAAAATGATTAAGTTATGAGATAATGGCCCCAGAGAAATGGTGGAACTAACTCTTAGAACAAATTGGATTAGAAGAAAAAAAAGAAGCCAAGATATACCAGGGCAGTGCCTACTCTCAAACCCCCCACTGTTTTCTCTTACCTGGGGAAATTTCCACTGAATTATAATCTACCCTTTTAATTAGTCACCTAATTATAACTGATAATAAAATACCAGAATATACAGTCATCCTTTAATTTCAGTGTTTCCTTCAAAAGAATAGACTCTTAAGAAATCATTCTAGTTGGTGGTTTTTTGTTGGCTCCCTGAGGACCCCATGTGCTCATTACTTCAGCAGGCACATGGGCATGCACTTCACCAAGTCCCCCAAAACACATCAAACCTAGTGATGCTATAGGTTTCTATTCAATTCTATCGAAACGTTGGTGGAGGATATAGTTTTTACCCTCAGGTAACTACACGTATACACAGATAAGTAGCACGTAGTTTCAAGAGGAGAACGCTAATACCTGGGAGAATCAGGAAGGGCCTCTCATGTAAGAGGTTGTACCTGATCTGAGCCTTGAAGGGAACTAAGAGTTCACGGTGAGGAGGAAATAAATATCCTAGCATAGGGGACAGTCTAATGTCAATCTTGGAAAAGCCAGTGACTTGGTATAGATGAAATGGAGAGGACATGAAGAGGAGACAAATGAAAGAAGTCTAGAGAAGTGAGTGGAAGCCAGTCGTGGAGAGTTTTAAAATAACTAGTTGAGTAGTTTTTTGGTTTTTTTAAATCTTATTCTAGAAACAATAGAGAGCCACTGATGATTAGGTTTTTTTTTTCTCCCCAGACTGGACCAGTGACTTCACTGGTGTAAGGAACTCCCAGTGAGAAAACTCCTCCTACCAATCACTAGCACCTACCTGAATCAGAAATTAAGTGGCATTCAGGTTCACGCAGCTGGTTGAATTAGAGGCTGGATTTGAACATAGATCCTGAATGATGCCAGCTCTCCATCCATACGTCTTCTCATGATCAGACTTAGCAATATTAATTTAGTAACTGTTCGGGCAATAGATTAGAGAGGGGAAAGGCCCAAATCAGGGAGTCTCATTAGGAGGCATTATATGAATTCATAGAGAGTAGATGGGAGCCTGAAAATAACTGGGTGGCTCTGTGGGTGGGTGGGAAGGCGATGAATGAACAATTGATAGAATTGAAAAGAACTGCCAAATAAGTGCACATGGAAAGTGAGGGGGAGAGGAAAGCATCAAAAATTATGAACCTGAGTAACTTGCAAGATGATGGTGCCCTGAGTTTGAATTGGGAATTAGAGAGAAGGGATTGATTTAGAGAGAAATTTCCTAATCCAGATTGTATTTAGTCAGATAGGAAGAAAGTTCAAAACTAAAGGGTGAAAACTTATTATAAAAAGTTTTATATATAAAAATTTACATATATATATAAAAAACTTTTTTAAAAATTTATATATATGTATGTATATATATATATATATAAAAGAGATGAATCAACATGCAAATTGGCTCATGTCAAAGATGTCAATTCCTGTGAACATCCTTAGCCTGAATTTGTACAGGTTGTATTCCTCCACTATTAACAACACAGGGAATAAAGAACCATGAAGATGGATGGTCAAGATGGTGACTACGATCTGATAGGGTTAATGCTCGTTGGGTCTCATTCAAAGAATTGATTCATGATTCATGATTCATCCAAACTGATTCCATTCCAAGGAAACAAGCTTTGTTATAATAGAATATAGTAGCAGAGTAGCTAGTATAGTAAATAAGTAATTAAGGTAATTTAAAGAAGGGTGGTAAATAAAGGTAGAAATTGAGAGAGAGAGTAAAGACTAAAAAGGTAAAATGTAAGAGAGTATGTACAGAAGTTTTCAGAAATGCTTTCAATCTTGATTAGTTACTAAGGAAGGGGTCGTTTGGGCAGTTCATGTGTCTTCAGGGACCTGATGTCATTTGTCCATGGTCCTCTTTGGTCCGCATGGCCTTAACCCCAGGTTCACTCTGCTGACTGGTGAGGAATTTTCTCATGGCCGTGAAACTAAGCAACTCGTATGTCTTATAGGAAAGGTGGCCCCATCCTCATCAACTAGTTCTTGTTTCTATGTTCTTTTGATTGTGTACAGCTACTTGGCAGGGTTTATGGAACGTTTCAGCCCATATCAATACCACTAAATCCTGATGTGCCTTTTAAATCAAAGGTACTTTGATTTAAATAAAATGTAAAAGTATGAAGTATAAAAGGATATTAAAGGACAAGAAAGTTAGATGGGACAGAATTAAATCTGAAGATGGTACACATCCTTCACCTAAATGCCACTCCAAAGTTTCCTCATGGGTTGTCAGTGGCCCTGGGTCCTTGAAGTCAAAGCTAGTGGAATGCCAGCTCTGGCACATCCTAGAAAATTGGAGGAAAGTATTGAACTGCCCTAGAATGTTTGGAATCTGGGGAACCAACTTATCTAAGTAGGAACAGTTATCACCAGAAGGTTGGCTAGTAGGTGCTAATTTTTTTTTGGCCATAGTGACCCAAGAAATAAAGAGAAATGCAAATTGGCTTTCAGACCCATGTGGCTGGAGTGGCAGAATAGGAAGGGGCAGACTGAGAATCGCAGAGGTCTTAAACTTGAAAGGGAACATGGTACATGGGGAAGATGACTGGCTCTGATATATATAGCCTGAAAAGCTGAAAAAGAGAAGACATAATATAGGTGTCTCCAAGTATCCAAAAGGCTGTCATGTGGAAAGGGATTAAGTGTGTTCTATTTGTATCCAGGTGCCAGAAATAGGAGCAATGGGTAGAAGTTGTACAAAGGTAGATTTGGATTTAATGCCTATAAAAGCTCCCTAACAATTAAAGCTATCCCCAAGGTGGAATGGGCTGCCTTGTGAAGTGGGTCCTTCCTCACCAGATGTCTTTGAGCAAAGGGTAAGGCCACTTGTCAGACTTATCATAGAGGGGATTAATAATAGCTCAGGATAAAAGTTGCTTTTGTGATTCAGAAAGAGTCCTTGCAGGATTGAGAGTCAGGCCTAGACACGGGAGGTCCTGGGTTCAAATCTGGCCTCAGACACTTCCCAGCTGTGTGACCCTGGGCAAGTCACTTGACCCCCATTGCCCACCCTGACCACTCTTCCACCTAGAAGCCAATTCACAGAAGTTAAGGGTTTAAAAAAAAAAGAGTCCTTGCAGTCTCTCTCAGAAGTGTAAGGGTTTACCATAGAAAAGGGACTCCAATCTTTAGAATACACAGAAATTAACTTCCCTGCTAGCAATAGTGTGATATCATGGCATAGTGCTCTATGACAGACTGGTGAGAGAGTGCCAGGGAACAATTATTCCTCTCAATTGCCTCCACCCTCTTGTGGGTTGGACTTTTCCTTCTGAGACATTCCTTCAGTTCCTCCCCTCTGGGAGAATGGTTTCCCTTTTAAATCAGCTATAGAAAGACAATGGGGAAGGGAAGTTGCCAAGGTCTCCTTGTTCATGCCAGTCTCGGCTTTCCCCAACTCATGCTCCTTCCTCATTCGCCCAGAAAGATATAAATCTACATTTCTTCTTCTGCCCAGAAAAGTTGTAAAAATGAATAAGTAAATCTACTGATACAGCTTGAGCCCCAAGGCAGAAAATTTCTCTGTTGAAACAGACACTGCAGTTGTCAAAATCTATTGCTCTCCCCAATTGCATGTCTTCCCCCTCCCTCTCTCTGTAACATTTGTACAGTGACACCCATTGGCTAGCGCTTCACTGGTCGGCTTTGTCATACTTAAAGGCAAAGTAAACAGAACAGCAAACAAATGTTTAAGAAATGAGGTTCTAGGAACCCAGAGCATCTATCATGGTAAAGGAGAGGGAGGGAAGAGAGAAATGGAGCTACCAGCTTTGGGTTTGCCCCTATGGATGAGCTGAACAAAAATAGCATCCAACTAGTCACTTGTCATAGCCCTAAGGTCCTTCACTGGCAAATGCCTCACAACAGCTCTCTTCCCACTTCCGTGACAGATATGCTCCTAGTTCCCCACTCCGACTTTGCAGGACTGCTCCCGGGTCTCCCCTCCTCCACTGGGCATCTCCCAAGCTGCCTACTTCGGTTAAGCTGGGAGGGTGGGGCTAAGAGTCACCTCAGCCTCTTCCACTGGTCCTTAAGGCAAATTCTCAGAGGACCGAATAGGGGGATGCTAAGATCTCTGCCTACCCTGAGCGTGATCTCTAGTACCTGTTACATAGCCAACCTTGACGGAGGGTGGAGAATGAGGTGATGGGGGCATGAGTGGAGGAGGCGGCATCCTCTCATTCCGAGTCCTCTATAGGGATTCCTGCTCCCTCTTTAAAGCCCAACTCAGACATCAACTCTTCTAGGAAGCCTTTTATATCCATTCTCCTCCCCCAGCTATTCATTAACAATAACCTTTTCTGCTCTAGAACCCCATGTAACATTCTGTTTTATAATTCTTTGGTGTATTTTCCCTCAAATATTTTCTATTGCAATTATCTGTGTTGGAGCAATTGCTATCAAAATGACAAGCCCACAAAATCCTAATCATCACTTTACTGGGTATTTTGGGCGTGCTATTCAGCCTGTCCGGAGCCTCCCTCCCTCCCTCCCTCACTGGGCTGCAGTAAGGCACATAACTGAAGACAGGATCACAGATTTAGAACTGGCAGCAACCTTAGAGGTCATCTAGTCCAACCCCCACCCCCAATCTAAAAGATGAGGAAACTAATGCCCCAACGTGTATGTAAAAGTGTTTGGGAAACTCTAGACATTGAACTGGGCAATCAGTCATTGAATATTCATTAAGCACAGGCAACTAAGTGGCTCAGTGTATAAAGAGCCAAGCCTAGAGATGGGAAATCCTGGGTTCAAATCTTCCTTCACAGGCTTCCTAGCTGACCCTAGGCAAGTCACCCCATTGCCTAGCCATCAATTTTCTTAGAAGCAATACTTAGTATTGATTCTAAGACAGAAGGGAAGGGTGTGAGTGTGTGTGTGTGAGTGTGTGTGTGTGTGTGTGTGTGTGTGTGTGTGTGTGTGTGTGTGTAAAGCATCATTGTACCAGAAGATAAGAAGACAAAAATAAAATAATCCTTGCTATTCAGTGCTTTGCATTCTATCTTGGAACTAAATACAAGATAAACTGGGGTGGGGCTACCTCAGCACCCCAAAAACAGAGTTGAGAAATGAATATGGGCAAATCACTTGAGTTTCCCTAGCCTCCATTTCTCTCTCTCTTCTAATATAATACCAGTAGTGCTTACCTCAAATGGTTATCTTAGTAACAAAATAATAATACAAATAAGTCAGAAATCTAAATACATATACTCATAAGGATAACTAAAAAAGCTCAATTCATCTATCATGTCACCTGCCCTCATGGAGTTTTTATTCTTTTTTTTTTGAAACTTTTACGTTCTGTCTTAGAACCAATACTGTGTACTGTGTATTGGTTCTAAGGCAGAAAAGCAGTAAGGGCTAGATAATGGGACTAGATTTCCAGCTCCACAGTGATATAATGATGTTTGTGTTACTATTTTGTCACTAAGATAATCATTTGGGGTAAGCACTACTGGTATTATGTTAAAAGAGAGAGAATTGGAGTCTAGGGAAGCTTAAATTATTTGCCCATAGTCATGCACCTAATAAGGGTCAGAGGTGGCTTTCAAACCCAAGTTTCTCATGAATCTAAGGCCAACCAATTAGTCAATTAACAAACATTTATTAATCACTTACTGTTTACTGGCATTCACTAAGAAGTGCTATGGTTGGAATCTGGAATTATACACAAAGGGCTTTCAATGAATACCTGCCCATTGATCCAGCCATACCACTGCCATATTTGTACCCCAAAGAGATAATAAGGAAAAATACTTGTACAAAAATATTTATAGCCGCACTCTTTGTAATGGCAGAAAAACTGGGAAATGAGGGAGTGTCCCTCAATTGGGGAATGGCTGAATAAATTGTGGTATCTGATGTGGATGGAATATGATTATGCTGAAAGGAATGATGAACTGGAGGGATTCCATGTGAACTGGAATGACCTCCAGGAAGTGATGCAGAGTGAAAAAGAGCAGAACCAGGAGAACATTGTACACAGAGACAGATACACTGTGGTATAATCAAATGTAATAGATTTCTCTACTAGCAGCAACGCAATGACCCAGGACAATCCTGAGGGACTTAGGAGAAAGAATGCTATCTATCCAGAGAAAGTAGGAGCAGAAAAACAAAAGCAAAACATACGATTGATCACATGGGTCGATGAGGAGATGATTGGGGATGTAGACTGTAAATGATCACCCTAAGCAAATATTAATAATATGGAAATAGGGCTTGATCAATGATACATGTAAAAGCCAGTGGAATTGTTCATCGGCTCCAGGAGTGGGGAGGAAGGAGGGAAGGGAAAGAACATGAATCATGGAACCATGGAAAAATATTCTAAATTAACTAAGTTAATTAATTTTTAAAAAAAGGAGGACTTACATAAGTCCTCAAAGAGTTCATAACTCTTTCCACCACATATACAGTCCATGAGGGTGAGGATTATGCCTGATCTCTGCTCACAGAATACTCTCAATAATGTCCATGGAATTCAATTAAATGGCTTTTCCCATAAGCATCCATTCTATTTCCTTCTATAGGAGGTTATCTCTTAGTTGTGCCCTAGAGGGCAGCGCAGGCTCAAACACATAAAAGCTCATCAGGAGCCACCATTCTCCCTCTTCCATATTGCACTCTGAAGCTCACAAATCTTTCCATTGTGAATGGACAGAGTAACATCTTTTCATTTTCTTTTTTAAACTCTTACCTTCTGTTTTAGCAATTCTAAGACAGAAGAGTGACTTGCCACACATCTAGGAAGATCCGGATTTGTTTTTTTTAGTTTGGTGCCAATGGCATGATTTGTTCTATGTATACAAGCGGTACAGCCATTTAAATGGTGGGCCCAGATGGTGTCTAGTGGGATCATAACACCGTGTTCCTTTGAGAGAATCACAGAATCATCCACTCAGAGCTAGACTGGGTCTCAGAGAGCATTAGGTCCAATGCCCTCACTTTACAGATGAGAAAACTGACACCTAAAAAAGGTCATATAAATAATAAGTAACAAAGGCAGGATTTGAACCCAGGTTTTCTGACTCTACATCCAACAATATCAGGCAGGCGATAAACATTTATTAAGCACCTGTGATGAGCCAGCCAGGCACTGTGCTAAGCCTTGGGGGTACAAAAAGAATCAAAAAATAGCTGCTGCCTTCAAGGGACTTACAGTCTAACGGAGAAGACAACATGTATACAACTAGGAGACCTACAGTCCCTTCCAAGTTTAAAAGATGCTGTGATCAAGAGGTAGCTAGATAGTTCAGTGGATGGAGCACCAAGCCTAGACACAAGGAATCCTGGATTGAAATCTGGCTTCAGAGATACTTTCTAGCTTTGTGACCCTGGGCAAGTCACTTAACCCCTGTTGCCTGACTCTTACCACTCTTCTCTCCTGGAACCCACACACAGTATTGATTCTATGATAGAAGGTCAGGGTTGTTTTTTTTAATGTCCTGATCCTTGTGTGGGGCACTATGGGATATAAAGAAGACAGGCAAATTGTCATTATTACCTTTACAGTTGGGGAGCTAAAGCCAACATGTATTAGAATTAGAAATATAGTCCTTTGCTGAAGGAAGTGGGAAGGTCATAGGGATAGAATGTTATATAATATATAATTAGAATTTTTCAATAAATTGATTCATTTTGCTGATGTTCTTTTTCTTTTATAAATATCATTCATGATATGGGATGGCTCTCTGGGAGGGAGAGGGTGAGGAAGAAAGATACTAGGAGTAATTCTGGTGATGTTAAACAGAAACAGGAATTTAATTTAAAAAAGAAATATAATACACTTAATTAAATACTAGCTTAGATAGTAAAATAGTATATATGCCAAAGTTCTCCTAGATTTATAGGTTGGAAAGTGCATTAGTAACTAGAGTATTCAACTCCCTCATTTTTTTTTTTTGATGAGAAAACCAAAGCTGAGAAAGCTGAAGTGACTTGCCCAGGGTCACACAGCTAGTAAGGATTGGAAGGAGGAAGGATTGGAACTTAGGCCTTCTTGATGCCAGGCCCAGAGTTCTCTCCATTAGCTACCTCAGTGGTTGACATTTAAAAACTTTTAAGTTGGAAAAAAGGAATGCCATTCCTTTGGATGGTATTGTTTTGTGTTGGGTCGCCATAACTTCATTGGAAGACTGTGATTCCAGATCTCATTTTTCCAAGATGAGGCACCTCAATACATTTTGGAACAAACAAATGTGAGAATGCTCCCTTACTCGTCGATCTGGCATTTTAGTTCATACTACATCTAATTTCATTCCAATTCCATTTGAAGACTTTTTCTCCAAAAGATACAACTTGAAGAATCCCACATTTTTGCCAGGCTGTCTTAGAGTGGTCTCCAAAGGCAATAAATGGGTTTCTATTCCAATTTATTTGGGATCATTGAGTTAATGCCTTTTCATTCTTTGCTTAAGTAGCTGAATGGCTCAGACTCAATCAATCACTATTTATTAAGGATTTAGGGCCCACAAAGAAAGACAAAAGAATTCCCTTCCCTCAGGGAGCTCCCATTCTAATGGGGAAACAGCATGGAAATAATGGTGTACATGAACAAAATATACAGTGTAAAATGGAAGGTAATCTCAGAGAGAAGAGACTGGGCAGAGGAAGGAGGACAGGAAAGGTCCACTGTAGAAGATAAGATTGGAACTGAGGCTTGAAAGAAGCCAGGAGGCAGAGATGAAAGGGCCAGAGTATTTCAGATTTGGACAATGGCCAGAGCAAAGGCATGCAGGGAGCTGACAATCTAATGAAGGCAACAACAGGCAAAAAATTTTGTACATACAAGTCAGACAAGCTAAATTGGAAATAATCAATGGAGGAAATGCACAAGGATTAAGGGGGATCAGGAAAGGCTGTTCCTAAAGAAGATGAGATTTTAACTGCGACTTAAAGAAAGACAGGAGGTAGCGATAAGGAAGGAGAACATTCCAGGTATGGAAAACTGCTAGTAAAAATGCAGAATCAAGAGATAGAATTTCTTGTTCAAGGAACAGTAAAGAGACCCGTGTCACCAGATCATAGGGAATATGGGAGGAAGGGCAGGGTGTAGGGTATAGGATGTAAAGTGATGATAGGAGTCATTATCAGTGACCCGAGTCTGATTAAACAGGTCACTTGGCCCTGTCGTGAAGGAAGAGACATGACGAAACCATTCCCTCCCCACATTAACAGAAGAGTCCTAAAAACTATTCCTCTGGCAGCTTTTGGCCAGGCCCATTGGTTGAGGTTGACATGTTCAGATTCACATGGTTTATGTGTATTTGTCATGGTTATTAGAATCACACGCTGCTGTTCATGGAAATGAATCCCTCTATTTATTAAGACTTTAAAATGGCGGGTGGGGAAGAATGCTTGCAATTAGTGTGACTGGTAGCTCTGCTAGGACCAAATTGGCCCCTGGGACAAGCATCACTGAACATATCCTGGACAACGGGCAAGAATTACAGGCCCAAATATCCAGTATCATTTGGGAGATAACAATAATACAAGAAGGAACTCATGGAAAATGTGTTGAGCAGATGGGGAATTTGTTATTAGAGAGGCTTCCACACTACACAAAGCCCTGGCCACCTACATTAGTTATGATTCCAGTAGCCATATCAGAAGAACCTCTATACTTGCCTTTCCCAGAACTATAACAGGAACAAGATTTGTTTATTTGTGTATGGATTTGTGGGCAACCATTCCAAGCAGCAATTCTTAACTAGATGGAGAAGAATCATAGAACTATTCCCCATATTCGGTAATGCGTCTCTCATCTCTGTCCCCATGCCCAGGCTGTCTCCAATGCCTAGAATGCCCTTCTCATCACCTGCCCTTAAAAGTCTTGGGGTCCCTTCAAGGCTCCACTCAGGGGCTCCCTCTTACGCTAGGCCTTTCCTGATGCCTTTATTTCTTAGTATATTTTCTTTGTCTTTTTTGTGTGTGTCTCTTTCTTTCTCTCTGTCTCTCTATCTCTGTATCTATGGCTGTCTCTGTCTCCATGTTTCTCTGCCTCTGAGTCTCTCTTTCTCTGTCTGCCTGTCTCTGTCTGTCTGTCTGTCTGTCTCTCTCTCTCTCTCTCACTCACACACACACCTCAGAATTACTTTGTGTATATTTCCTATTTTATTTTCTATTTATATGTTATTTCTCCTAAGTAGGACATAAGCTTCCAGAGGGCAGGCACCATTTCATGACTTTTTTTGTCTTTGTATCCCCAGTATTATTTATATAGTGGATGCTTAATCTGTTGAAGGATGAAACACAAGTATACCCTTCTTTGCAGAGCTGGGGAATTATGGGTGTAGAACAGTATATAAAATATCACATTTGGTTGATTTCTTGCTTAGTTTTGCTGAACTATTTCTTTCCCCTCTGCTTGTAGTTCCTTTTAAGAAAGGACTACCTGAAAGGACACCTAGGTAGCACAGAGAAGAGAGTGCCAGACCTGGAGGTAAGAGGACTTGGGTTCAAATTTGGCCTCAGATACTTCCTAGCTTTATGACCCTGGGCAAGTCACTTAATCCCAATTAACATAGCCTTTATCACACTTCTGCTCTGGAACTAATACTTAGTATCAAGTCTAAGATGGAAGGAAAGAAGGATGGTTGGTAGGTAGGAAGGGAAAGAGGAAGGAAGGAAGAAAGGAAGGAA
>NC_058131.1:708229292-708241558 GCF_016433145.1 Gracilinanus agilis
GAAAGGAGGGAGGGAGAGAAGAAAAAACAGGGAGGGAGGAAAAAATGAAGGAAGGAGGGAGGGAATGAGGAGGGAGAAAAGGATGAAAGAAGGAAGGAATGAATAATGAATAAATGAAAGGAAGAGGTGAAGGGAAGAAAGATGTACTGAAATATGTAGATAATATAGAAAAAAATAATAAAAACAAACTCTAGGGAGGGGGAAAGTCAATAAATGTGTGTCAAATTGAAAGCTTTTAGAATCAGCTCTCCAGTTCTGCCAATCCAGACTCCTTTTAAGGAAGGCACCGCCCAGTCAGGTACCATAGCAGCTATTAAAATGTCTAGTTACCCCAGATAACTGGACCAGCTGTTATACCCCATACGGCAGTAAATCTTCTTAAGAAATTTTTAGTAGCTAGTTTGTCTCTGATAAAACTCAGAGAGGAAAATGAAGTCAAGGTTAATTTGAAAAAATCCTTTCAGTGAATTCCTTCAGACCATAGAAAGCTTGATATCTGATGAATTCATTTCTTCAGATTCAAGCTTTTTGATTATGGAGAATCCCATGAGGGCAGCTCATACTGCACTGCTAGTTACGAGCCATCTGCATCAGCGAACACTGGCAGTTCACACATCCACCAAAGCAGATTGGACTTAATCCTAGCTGTTTTCCTCTTTTCTGTGAACCCAAAAAATGACTATTGCCAGACACATCCATTATGAAAACAGCGATAGGGGGGCATAGCAGAGCGATCATCAGACAAGTCCTGTCGTCAGAGAGACTGCTTGGTGTACTGGTTAGAGAACAGGCTCAGGAATCAGACTTTGGGTTCTGGTCCCTCCTCTGACATACCCTGGTCTTGTGGCAGTGGTCCGGCAAACCCGTTAGCCTCAAAGCAACTTTCAGAGATGGTAAGTTACAGAAGAGGCACTCCTTTGCTTTGTTAGAAGCCTACTATATTGATGAAATCACAGGTTAAACACAAATAATAACAACAATGATAACAACTGCTGTCATGTACATCTTGATACATTTCATATATTGATGTACAACATTGATCTGATAGAATGGATTGCTTTGGGGTCACCTAGGTGGTTTGGTGGATTGAGAGTCAGGCCTAGAGACAGGAGGTCCTGGGTTCAAATCTGGATTCAGATATTTCCTAGCTGCAAGACTCTGGGCAAGTCACTTAACTCCCCATTGTCTAGCCCTTACCATTTTTCTGCCTTGGGACTGACACATTCTATTGATTTTAAAAGAGAAGAGAAGGGTTTTTAAATAAATTAATTAAATGGATTACTTCAAGGTAATAATAAATGATTAGAGGTGACTTGGAACTCCAGGTAAATGAAGAAATGATTAAGATAGCACTGAAGGCAGTCGAGTGGAGGACCATGGGTGCAGAATGTTACATGCAGTGGCAGAGAAAATTAGATTATTCTTTTCCTTCAATTTTTTTAAAGGGGAGATGAAATCAGGGAAAGGAATATTAGGAAGTAGCCGTGATCTAGAAATGAAAGTACCAATAAACCTATTTTTATTTCAAGAAAGAGAGACAGAGAACACTTCAATGTTTTGAATGCATTCAGGTCACCAGACCTAGGTGAGCTGTCACCCCAGATTACTGGGAGAACTGGCAGGTTTGTGATTGCCAAGTCTACCTGGGATCATTGCAAAGCTGCCAGAAAGGGATTGAAGATGGCAAATGTAATCCCCATTTTCAAAAAATGGAAGGAAGTAAATTCTTCCGGCTGCCCTGAAGTTTACTCTCCATTCCTTGCAAAACTCTAAACTATCTTATTAGAGGGGCTTGTGAGCATTTACAAAGGATGGCAGTGATCTCTCGGAGGCAACAGGGGCTTATCCGGAATTTGTCATGTCCAGACTAGTGTTGCGGATGACTGGTTTGAATCACCAGTGAGAGTACGAGTTAGGGGATAATAACCCTCAGAATATATATAGCAAATGAACAAAATCTCTGGGGAGATCAGAGAAGGCTTCATCTCAAAAGGGACCTGCTGTTATCTTGAAGAACAATATTATCTCCTGTGGATCGGACCTTGGCCGTGTTCTGGTAGTCATCAATGTCTTGATTTAAGGCACCAGTAATATGGAAAAGAGAAAAGAATAAGCATTTATTAAATGTCCACTCCATGCCAGGCTCTGAGCTATGTGCTTTACAAATATTAGCTTGTTTCATCCTCCCAAGAACTCGAGAAGCACCTGCTACTATTGTGTCCATTTTACAGTTGAGGAAACTGAGGTAGACATAGTTAAGTGACTTATCTAGGGTGACACAGTAGTGTCTAAAGCCATATTTGAACTCATATGGCCCTGATTACATCAGCTTCCTGGTCAGCATTCTAGCTAGTAGAACAGTCATTAGATTCACCAGTGACACCATCTTGGAAATTATAGGTACAGTGACTGATTCAAGAAATCTCAACAAGCTAGAATGACAGACCAACTCTTAAGATGATGAAACTTATGAGGGAAAAAGTAAAGCCCTACACAGGATTTTTTAAAAATAATAATAGAAATCTTAGCAATCAAGGAGACATGACTATACAACTGTTCCTGTAAAAAAGACCTGAGGATTAGCCAACTTCAGACTGTCAGCAGACCAATGTGGCACCCAACAAAAGCTAGATGATCTTAGATGGGAACGATAGCCCCTCGGCACCCTGCCCTCATCAGGCCATATCTGGAGTCCTGGATCCAACTCTTGGCACTACATTTTAGGAAGCACATTGAGAAGCTGGAGAACAACTGGACTAACAGTGAGAAGCCTGGGACCTTGCCATTTCAGGGAATATTTAGGCTAAAGGGGAGAAGACTGAGTTGGAGAGGAAGAGGGGTCCAGGCAAGAGGATGATGGCCATCTTCAGTTATTTGAAGGGCTGTCACATGGAAAAGGGGTTTAGCCTCTTCTATTTGGCCCCAGAGAGTCAAAAACAATGGACAGAAGTTGAAAAGAGACAGATTTAGGCCAACAGGAACAAAAATTTCCTGATAATTGTGCCCAGTGGTGAAATGGGCTATTTCAGGAAGTAGCAAGTTTTTCATTGCTAGAGGTATTTTAGCCAGAATTGGTTGAGCACCTGTTCATCTCAATCCCATTTAGTCCTGACCCTATGGTCCATTTGACTTGGCAAACATGGAGCAAAAAGGATTCCTGCTCAGGTTAGATTAAATGATAATGTCTGAAGTCCCTTCCCACTCCGAGTTTCTCTGATTTTGTGGTTTTATTTATTGCTACTGCAAGAGTGCATATTAGAGCATCTTTATAATTTCAGCCCCAGCAGCAGATTTCGGGAAGAAATACAGACTTTAAATGACTGGGGATCTGTTTGCAAATTCTCTTCTTTTTTGGTTAATTGTGCCCATTTTAATTCATTCACTCATTCATTCGTTTGTTTCTTTGAATAATCTGTGGGTTCTTTGGCATAGGGAGTCCTCTACCAGTGACTGTCAGTACCTTATTCTCAGCTTTTGGTCTTAGAAAATTGCCCAGGCATTGAGAATGTAAGTGTCTCACCCACAGTCATACAGCTAGTAAATGACAGAGGCAGGACTTGAAACCAGATCCTCCTGTCTCTGGGGACAGCTTTCTACCCACTACCTCAAGTTGTCTCTCTGTGAGTAATTTCTTAAAGCTTAGGATCCTGGAATTTAGAGCTGAGGCATTTTGTGGCTAGGTTAGGTACTCTCTCCACCAAGAAAAAGAAGTCTCATAGAGGTTAAATAATGTGCTCATATACAGCTATAGTAATTTTTTGAGGCTTCATTTGAACTCAAGTCTTTGTGATTCCACTGTACTACCCAGTAGTCTATATACAAACTGCAGTTTCCCAGAGGGTAACCCAACTTTGTCCTCTCCTCTGATTCAGTTCTGAGACCTATTCATTGTCCATTTGAGGTACATAGGTTATATGTCTATGTTGGTGAACCTATGGCATGCATGCTGGAGGGGGCTGCTCCCTCCCCTTCCTTCCACTGTGCCTGAAGACATTTCTCCCATCACCTATTCCTCTGCCTTGCAGCTTCTATTAAACTTCTTCCCTCCCTTGTCTGGGGAAGGTGGAGGAGCTCACATGAGGCATGCGGGTGCAGTTTGGGCACTCGGTTTCTAAAAGGTTCACCATCACTGTTATAGGTTGTCCACCTAATTGCATAGAACACAATAGGTATTTTTCATCCACTTTGTTTTGCCTGGATAGATAAGTCAAACTTTTATAAACACTAGCATCTATTGTTCACACCTGTCCTTCTGGATTCAAGGTCCCAAATATGAAAGCCAGAGCCCTAACTTCAGTGAGCCCTTGCCTGTCCTTTCTTTGGGAGAGCTTTGGAAGGAGTATAAGGATGGGTGCTTGTCTCTAAGTCCTAAGAACATAGACTCACCTGATTGTTTCTATGTAATAGGAATTGTTTCATCACCTACCAGGCAGCTGGCACAATGCCAGGCTCTAAGGATACCCAAATGGTCATAAAGGAGCAATAGAAGTCATCTTCACTGCTTTGCAGAAAAGTAGGAGGGCCATGGGTATGGTACCTTGTAGATACTGTTCAGTCTTTTTTCAATATATTGATTGGCAATTTTTCTTTTGTTAATATAGCATTTGTAATACGGAATGATTCTCTAGTTAGGGAAGGCGAAAGATACTGAAGGAAGTTCTAGGGATGCCAAAAAGCTCAATATCAATAAAAATGACAAACAATGATCGGCAAAACAAACAAGAAGATGGCTCCTTCTCCTAATGAAGTTTACATTCCCTGGATAAAAACATCATTTGCATGGCACTTTAAGGTTGGCAAATGTCCATGCATTATCTCATTTGATTCCCCCAGGCTTGATCTTATTCTGCCTTTTTCTTCTTGGACTGGACCTATGATTTTATTGGGGCTACAACTCTGGGAGAAAGCAGAGAAGCTCCCTCCAGTGAGGATACGAATGATCACTTTCTCTTCTAAGTTCCTCTTACAGTTACCTGAGGCATTAGGGAGATGTTTATCTTGGTCAAACAGAGAAAGCCTCAGAGACAGGATTCAAACCTGGGTTTAATCATGACTGCAAATTGCAAACATCAGTGAATGTTGCATACAACCTCTAAATTCAGGGGAGGCTCAAATCTTGGCTTCGATATACTTCTAGCTGTGAGACCCTAGGTAAATCACTTAACCCCAATTGCCTAGCCCTTACCACTCTTCTGCCTTCGAATCAGTACTTAGTATTCATTTTAAGAAAAGGTAAGGGTTTAAAAACTAAAAAATAAATTCAGTGGGGGGGGATCATTCTTTTAAAAATCTTTAGTAGGTGGTGTAGGGGATAGGGGGATGGGAGAAGGAGTTAAGAGTCTTTATCAATCACCATGTTCTGAGGAAATGTATGTATCCTATCAATTGGCTTTGAATCCCAAATCTGTATTACCATCCTTTAGTTCAAGGCTCATCGGTTGGGTCTGGGAAGGCTTCATTCATCCAACACAAAGGAGAAGCTTCACCATCTCTGGGACAGGGACCTACAGGCTTCGGCTCTTACAAAGAGCGACCCAGGGCTGAAGTTTAAAAGAGGAGGCCCTCAAAAGCCCCTTGTTTTCTCTAGGAAATGAAAGACCATTTGTGTTCAATGGGACCGATATGGGGGATTGTTGAGGCTCCGCCATCTTCCTTTCAACCATACCCAGTACAAAGTGAGAAAGCTTTTGAGGCTATCTTAGCTGTCTAAAAGACTGAATCAAGTCCGTTTCTAGCAACTTCTCTCTCTTAGAAATGCAGAACTTTCCAGGCTCTCAGCTCAGAGTGAACTCACCCTTTTATTTCCTGAATGAAGTAGGTGGTTAATTGTATTAACCACAGAAGCACTGTCTGTATTAACCCCTTTTAATCAAATTAACAATTGTTCCCGTGGTTGACCTGCACAGTGTAGTGAAATGGGTTCTGACTTTGCCATTTATTCCCTGTGTAATGCTGGACAAATCACTTCTCTGGACCTTGCTTAGATTTGATGGGTCCCAAGATCTCTTCCAGCTCCACATTGATGATCCCGTGATCCTTTGTTTATGGCTTATGAGAATGATGTCATGGGAAGAGCAGTGGAGCTGGAGTCAAAGGACCAGAATTTGTATCCTCAATAGGCTTTACTAGCAAGGAGACCTTAGGCAAGTTGTTATGAGCAAGCATTTCTTAAGGACCTACTATGTGCCTGGCACTGTTCTAGGTACTAGGGAAATGAGTAAAAATGAATAGAACAATCCCTTCTGATGAAGAACTGACATTCTAATGAGAGAGAGAAATACATATAAAATGAGTACAGAATAAACATAAAGCAGGGAGAGAAAGAGACAGAGGAGAGGGAGGAGTGAGGAAGGGAGGGAAAGAAGGAAGGAGGGAGGGAGAGAGAGAGAGAGAGAGAGAGAGAGAGAGAGAGAGAGAGAGAGAGNAGAGAGAGAGAGAGAGAGAGAGAGAGAGAGAGAGAGAGAGAGAGAGAGAGAGAGAGATGCAATACTTAAATATAAGGTACTATGGGAAGAGGGCAGCCAAGTGGTACAGTAAAGAGAGCTGGGAATCAGACAGACATTTCTGAGTTCAAATCCAGCCTCAGACACTTACTAGCTATGCAAGCCTGGGCAGTTCACTTCATTGTGTTTGCCTCAGTTTCCTCACCTATAAAATGAGCTTGGGAAGGAAATAACAAAGCACTCCAGTATCTTTGCTAAGAAAACCCCAAATGGGTGATGAAGAGTTGGGCATAACTGAAAACAACCATGGGAAGAAAGGAACTGGCTGTGAGAGGAATTCAGAAGAAAGAAGTGCCTGAGTTGTACCTACAAGGGAGAGAGATAGTCTATGAAGCAGAGAGATAAGGAGAAAGTGCATTCCAGGCATGAGGCATGGCCAAAGCAAAGGCCCAGAGATTGGAGATGATGTGTCATGAATAAAAGAGAAACAGAAAAAGCCAACTTGGCTGGGCCACAAAATGCAATGGGGGTAGTAATGTCCAGTGAGGCTGGAAAGACAGGTTACAGAGAGCATTAAAAACTAAAGAGCTGGGGGCAGCCGGATGCCTCAGTGGATTGAGAGTCAGACCTAGAGATGGGAGGTCCTAGTTTCAAATCTAGCCTCAGACACTTCCCATCTGTGTGACCCTGGGCAAGTCACTTGACCCCCATTGCCTAGCCCTTACCACTCTTCTGCCTTGGAGCCAATACACAGTATTGACTCCAAGATGGAAAGTAAGGGGTTTTAAAACAACCAAACTAAAGAGCTAATGTTTCATTCTAGAATGTTAGTCTGTTTATAGAATAGGGAAATCACATGATTAGATCAGCACTTAAGGGAAATGGCTTTGACAATAGGGTGTAGCCTGGACAGGAGTGGGGAGAGCTTGGAGACAAGGAGACCAGGTAGGAAGCTGCTGCAATAATCTGAATGAGAGGTGATGGCAGGTTTGTGCATGAAGAGAAGCGACCAGATGGGAGAAACGTCATGAAGACAGAAAAGGAAGAGATTTGGTATCCGAATGATACAGGTGGTGAAGGACAGAGGGAATTCCAGAATAATGTTGAGATTATAAACTTGGGAACTGGGTGGACGGTGGTGTCTGACGGAAATGGGGAAGTTTGGAAGAAGAGAAGGCTGAGGTAGGAAGATCATGAGTTTGGTTGAGTGTAGGATGTCTCCAGAGCATCCACTTTGAACTGTCCATGAGAAAGTTGGTGACACGGAACTGAAGCTCAGGGGAGAGGCTCAGATATCAGCCGCATAGATATAGCTGTAATGCACCATGGGACCTGGTATGCTTACCAAAACAGTATGGGGGAGATGAGAAGACGACTTGGGCCAGAATCTTGGAGAGCACACGGTTACAGGGGCATGTAGTAAATGGTGAGCCTCCGGGGAGGCTGAGGAGTGGTCAAAAAGGAAGAAGATGAGCAAGGAGGGGGCAAAGCCTTGAAAACCTAGGAGAAAGAATAGGCAGGAAAAGGTTGTTCGACAGTGTCAAATGCTGTAAATAAGTAAAGATAGATTAGGACTGAGAAAAGGTCTTTAAAAGATCATTTAATAAGGGAGCAAGCACAGAAGATAGAGTGCCAGGCCTGGAGAGAGAACATCCTAGATTCAAATCTGGCCTCAGACACTTTGGCAAGTTACTTAACCCCAACTGCCTAACTCTTAATGCTCTTCTGTCTTAAAATTTCTTCTAAGGCAGAAAGTAAGGAGAGATAGAGACAGAAAGAAAGAGAAGAAGAAGAGAGAAAGAGAGAGAGTGAGAGAGAAAGAGGCAGAGAGAGAGAGAGAGAGAAAGAGAGAGAGACAGAGAGAATGAGATCATCACTGATAACTTTGGAGAAAACAATTTCAGGTGAGTGATGAAGTCAAAAGCCAGAATGCAAAGGTTTGAGGGAATGAGAGGAAGGAAGGGAGTTTGGGAGTTGGACATCATTTTGATCATACCAGATGTCCTTTTTGGTCTCTTCTAGCTCTAAGCCCATAGTCCCATTATCCTGTAGTAGGGCATAGAAAGCATACTCTTGTTCAGGAATAACTTATCAGATTATGGGAATTGTCCAGTTCTCCGTCCTCTTTTCTTGTCACCATTTCACTACCCATCACCACCCCCCTCTAGGTGGAAGTGTTGACAAAGCAAGAAAATATTAATTTCTGAGTCACAGTCTCAGAGTTAGAAGAGGGCTCAGAGGCCATCAAGTCTGACCCGAAAACAAACCCTGTTCCTTTGTAAGTACCACAAAAAGGGTTGTCCACCATCTGCTCAAAGGCTTCCTGTGATGTAGGACCCATTGGCTCCCAAGGTACATTATCTCTGGACAGCTCTTCCTGACAGGAAGCCTGAATCTGCCTCTCTGACCCTTTCACTCACTGCCCCTAGCTAGTTCTGTGCTCTGGGGCCAAGCAGAACGAGTCGCACCCCTCTTCCATTTGAAGAAAAATCTTGGTCGCCCAGTCACACCTCAGCCCTGAACTGCTCTGCCCTAATGGGATCACTCAGAGAACGGCATCCCTGCTATTTGTCCTCTTGGACCTCTCCAGTTGCTCCTGGGATTCTGTTGTGGCTGCTGCCTGGGTCCAGGAATCATTGCTCCCAAGGGCTTAGGTTTACAGCCAAAAAAGGACTTGAAAAGTGCCATCTCTTCCCTAACCCTCTTATTTTATTGTCAGTGTGGAAACAGAGGCTCAGAGAGGTTAGATAACTGGACCAAGACCTCAAGGGTAGGAAATGGCAGAACCAAGCCCTGAACTCTGGTCCCCGGACTTCAGAGTCAGCACTCAGTTCCATTCATTTTGCTGCTGCAATGTTCATTTCAGAATATGCCAACTGGACATCCTTTTCTAATGCTGTCTGGGGTGTGGAGTTATCTCTGTCAGGTCCAATTCCATCCCATTCAAGTGTTAATTAAATACCAGACACTGTGGGCATTAAAAAAATGTGCCAGGTCCTGGAAACAAATGCCAGAACAAAACATCCCCTGGCTTCAAGGAGCTTGTGTTCTACCAGGAAATATGATGCACACGTGGATAAACAAATAGGATTTAGGGGACAAGGAAACTCCAAGAATTTGGAGAAAGCAACCCTGTGGAGCTGATATCTCTGGAGCAAGAGACATAGAGGAAGCTAGTATGTATTCCTAGAGACAGAGATGAAAGGATGAACCCATTGAAGCCAGGGTGAGCAGCGCCACTGCAAAAGCAAGGAGGAAATAAATGATATTTTGTGTATGGGGAACCCTAAGTAGGTCAGTTTGACTGGCATAGAGACTGCATGAAAGGAAGCACTCTGAAATGAACCTGGAAAGGTAGGTTGCAGCCAACCTGAATGGCTCTAAGTGCCAAAAGAGAATAGTTTGTATTTTATCCTAGAGGTAATTGGGAGCCACTGAAATTTCTTGAGCAAGGGTCAGACCCATGCAGGCAGCTGTGTAGAGGATGTGTCAGAGAGGGGTGAGACCAGCTAGACAGAAAATCAATAAGTAGACTATTTCAATATCCTAAGCAAAAAATTTTATTGTTGTTGTTTGGGGGTTTTTTCCCCCTTGGGAGGGGGCATGTTGCCCTAGGCTGGTGGCTGGATGAGTAGTAAAAAGGAATGGATGTGAAGGAAGACTCGATGAGACATTACCATCTTAGTCATTCTTGGAGTTTCAGGAACTGAACCGATTCCAAGCCTGGATTAGGTTGATTCTGGTTAATGTTGACTATATAACAGGAAATAAGGAAGTAACTGCATGAACAAAGGTGTGGAGGTGGGATGCTCCATAATATACTTTAAGAAAAAATATCTCATGCTTAGCATGGTTGAAATCACAAATAGAGTAGGGTAAGGCATATATCACCCTATGGACTAGAAGGATAAAGGGTTAGAGTTCATGGCAGTCCCTAGAGGAAAGAGGTCACTCAGAATGAAAATCTTAGAAGGCACCACCAGGCTATCTGTTAATTTACAAGCATTTATTTAGTGCCTCTTGTGGGACAGGCAGTGAGGATACAAGGACAAAAGCTAAACCAGCCTCTACCTTCAGTGAGCTTCAATTCTAACAGCAAAGACTACAGGTATATATAAAAGGAAATAGAGAAGGGGTAGCTGGGAGTCTCAGTGTATAGCATGCCAGGCTAGAGCCAGGAGGACTTGGGTTCAAATCTGGATTCAGACATTTTCTAGCTGTGTGACCTGGGGCAAGTCACTTAACCCCATTTGCTTAGTCCTTGCCCTTCTATCTTAGAGTTGTTATAAAGACAAAAAAAATTAATGGAGAAGAAATACGAGGTAACTTGGAGAGATGAGGAGGGCACCAGTCACTGGGAGAACCAGGAAAGATTCATGCAGAAGGTGGCACTTGTGCCGAGTGTCCAAGTAACCAGGGATTCCCAGAGGCAGAGGTGAGGTAGAATATATTCCATCTCTCAGGGCACACAGCTAGTGCAAAGATGTGGAGAGGGGAAATGTGTATCCAAATGAGCATCCTCTTCCCCAAGACTAGCCCAGTGAGTGTTTATCCAGCTTGCATTCACCTCTTTGAAGAAGATACCACAAGCCTGTGATCCTCAGTGCCCAGGGTGTGGCGGGCTTCATTCCTCTAGAGTCAATGGGGAGAGGTGCTAATCCCGATAGAGCAGTGTTAGCTTTAGCTGTCACTGGCTGAGGAACAGCCCCAAAAGTCGGAGAGCTGCCTGCTCTGGGGAGCCTCTGAGCTCCTCAGACAGCGTGTGCCAGGAGGAGTTTTGTAACTGGGCTCCAAGTGACCCAGGGGACCTCCCTCTGAAAGGACACGAGGGGCCCTTGCCAGCAAGTCAAAATGGTGAGAATTCTCATGTTCTCCCAATATTCACTGGGACTGTTGGTTCATTAGACTGGGAGTTCTTAAGAGCAGGAACTCTCTTTTTTCTTTCTTTGTATCCCCAGAACTTAGGACAGTGTTTGGCACATAGTAGGCATTTGTTGATTGACTGGCTCAGGCCTGAGTGCTGCCTTGACCATCCACTAAGGTGGATTTCTTTGGTTTCAAAGGGAAGAGATAGGGGGAGAGTTCTTAATCTAAATGAATTCTGATAAACACCAGAAAGGTCACCAGAGCCCTTTTCAATATGAGCAGGCTTACCATTCCATTGTTAAGCACCTAATATAAGCAAGGCACTGTATTAGGCACTGGCCATACAAAGAGGAAAACAATTCCTGGCTTCTAGAAGCTTGCATTCTCCTGGAGAGGAATACAACATTTAAACAGACTTGACTCCTTCAAAAAATATTCATTAAGGAGGCAGCAGATAACCTAATGGATTGAGAGCTGGTCTTAGAGACAGGAGGTCCTGGGCTCAAATCTGGCCTCAGACACTTCCCAGCTGTGTGATGTTGGGTTAGTCACTTAATTCCCATCGCCTAGCCCTTACCACACTCTTCTGCCTTAGAACCAATATACAGTATTGATTCTAAGATGGTAGATGAGAATTTGAAAAAAAAAATCATTAAGCACCTACTATGTGCCAGGCACCATGCTAGGATCTGAAGATACAAAAACAAAAAAAAATAATCCCTGTTCTGGGAGTTTACATTATAATATAACATCACTTGCATAAGGATTTTTCTTCCATTTTCTCTGCATTTTGTATATCTTCACAGGTTTTCATTCCTTTAAAGCAAAGATGTCTGATTCTTCTTTTCCCCTGAACCCTCCCCATAGCCCCAGTGCCTACCTGTTTCTTGGTACTTTCATCCTTCCATCATTAGACAGAGAAGAAGAAGAAGAAGAAGAAGAAGAAGAAGAAGAAGA